>NW_019174073.1:0-64928 GCF_001642475.1 Fonsecaea monophora
TGATTTTTTGTTTTCGTGGGGTGGTAGTTTTGCTCTCTTTGCTTTTGTGTTTGGTTGTGGTTCGGTTTCGTGTCTGTTGTGTGTGTGTTGTTGTTGAGTGGCCTGGCACGACCGAGGGTTAGTAAGAGTTGGTCGTCGGCAGAGTCAGTTGTGGATAAGGGACAGGTGTGTGTGTGTGTGTGTGTGTGTGGTAGCAAAAGTCGAGAGTCGGGACGACCTTGACGGAGTCGTAGCAGCGTTGGCACTGATAGCTCTGACACCGAAGCTAGGCAAAGTACTGGGCAAAGCTCAGGCTCCGAGCACGTCACGGGTGCGCCACGCCTGCCAGCCAACCAGTATGGATTTGTTCTTCGGTGGTAGTCTTTCGTCCCTTTTTGCCCACACCCTTATTCGAGATCCCACCCTGGGTTTTTCAGATGCCGAGATAATTAATCACCTATCCGTCGATTTTCCAGAAGAGGCAACCTTCCGCCCCAAATGGGGCTCTGCTAACAAAAAAAAGGCGTTGCCATCCATTCTTGTGAGTTTTACGTGAGAACACACGGGGTTCCACGATTGCATTCTCGAGCCAGGAAGTTCGTCTCAGACAGGACGCGAGTTGAAGTATTCTGATAAGAGGTTATTCGACGTCGGAATCTCGATGTGAGCATTTTCCATTTTCATTTCTTATCTGGAGTCCTGAGCAGGGCCTGAGGCTCGCGGCTTCAACCGTGCCTCCCGCACCAGCCAGTCACTCAGATCGGGCTTGTAAAGCTTCTGGTTCAACCAAAAACTGTCGGCGGCCAGAAGAATTTGCCATTGCAGCAGTGGCCGCAGAGGACTTGGATGGACGAGGCTGTCTTCACAAGCGTTTACTTTCTGCCACCAAACACACAAAACGGCCACAGAGAGATAGGCCGCTGATGCCTGATGCCTCATATCGGGACACAATGTTGGTCGCCGCTACATCTGTAGCAATACCACTCCTGAGTCTCGACGGGCAAAGAGGCTCTCGCGACATTCACGTCAGCTTTTGCAACCTTGTTGCAATCAATTTCGCTCATAACAGATCTTCTTCTCATGAGACGGCTGGTGGCCGAGTATGATTACTTTAGTTTACTAACATCCGGCTGTTCTAAAAAAGATATCGCCGAGCTAGCCCCAGCTGTTTCGAAGGTCTCTTCTCGCGTCTAGCTTTGTTCACTTACAAACCATCGCGAGCCTGACCTTGACGGAGACCATACTGGCCCTCAAATTTCCGTCCTCCCCCCTTGTGGCGAGCTGCACCTAGCATCCGGAAGTATTTGGACTTGCCGCATCCCCTTCCCGGTTCTGATATAGTTGTTGGATTCTGCCGAGTGGTTGTTATATTGACCGAGGCAATGCTGACATTTTTAGTTGCATCGTGCCCATTGTTACTGCACAGATCGTGAAGACGTCGATGTCGTGGACCATGAGAATGGATTCCCGCGCCTTGCCTATTCGGGGCAATAATCATGGCTTCTATTCCTGTTCGGGCAACCGAGTCACACGATATACACCTGCGTAGCAAAAAAAGCGCCACCTCTTGCGCCCGAAGGATTTATGGGGATGAATAATCATGTCCCAATACAGTGGTATAGACTCTGAGAGTGGCCGCTCATAGAACATTCGAGAGCCAAAGGCCTCAACGATCCGTCTCAACCATTGGCCTCACCCATCGAAATATAGAAGACTGCCCGAGGCGCGTCAGTATTAGATGGAGCCATCTCAGGGCTGGAAGGGCCTTTTGATTCTGGACAGAGTCTAGGACACACTTCAAAGATATCCTCTAGGAAGCTGTTGACCACTAATCATCCCAAGGATTCTATCTAGGTTGAAAGAACAAGCAGCGCAGTCCTTCCTCGAATCTCAAACTTGTCAGGTAATGAGTACATTGTCAATCAGCACGACTTCACAGATGGGTTGAATATCACCAAAGAAACATATAAGGGGAGATCAGGGAGACAAGCTCAGAGTCACGACATTCATTACGGACAGAGCTCCTCCATCAAACGCTGGTGTAGAGCTTCAAACCCATCTGAAATTCAGCCTTTGAGCTTCTTCAAAATGTCTTCAGGCTTGATTCTCCTCATCATTGTTGGACGGCGGAAGGACTTGTACATGCTGTCATATGCACCACCAATGTAGAATTCCAGCTGTAGAATTCACTTTGGACTGTGCCTTTGGTCGCAGCGATTACAACGTAGAGAGTGTTAGTGGTGGATCTCGTGTCTGACCCATGTTGCTTAGCCCGCTTGGGATGTTTGCCGTGTTTGTCAAGTCTGCCTCGAGTCGGAAAATGACAACAAAGTGTCCTGAACAGGGTGAGGAGGACAACGAACGCCTTCAGCTTTTTGTTCTTCTATTTCCTAGATCTCACCAAAGGGGTTATGATTGAGCAGACAAGGAACTTGAGATGGTCAAATCAACGCAAATTGCCCGGCTGGATGGTTCGTGAATTCGGAAAGCTTTGCTTTCAATGTCTTGGGGGGAAAACTGGCTGACTCGCCCGCTTTCTGTACAGGCCTCATGCTCGCGGCCTCGGTCGACGACGAACAGGTACGCGTGGTTCTCTATTACCTCTCACAGTTACCATTGGCATTATTTGCTTACCACGGGGGAACGCAGGTCGAGACAGAGCTCGCCGAGGTCAAGTCACAGGCAAAAATGATATTCCGACGCCTCAACCGCAACTCGGAACAACAAGCAAGCATAGAATCGGGCCAATATACGTTGCAGTAAGCCTGCATACACTCCTCTTGCATCCGAGAAGCTTGCTCACCCTGCGCGACACCCAGCTACCTCATCAGAGACTCGGTCTGCTTCCTCTGCATCTGCGACCGATCCTACCCCCGCAAGCTCGCATTCACCTACCTCTCCGACCTGGCGCAGGAGTTCACCACCATCTACCCGTCCCAGCAATACCTCTCGGCGACGCTGCGGCCGTATGCCTTTGTCGAGTTCGACACGTTTATCCAGAGGACTAAAAAGACGTATCAGGACAGCCGGGCCAGCGCGAACCTGGACAAGTTGAACGACGAGCTCAAGGACGTGACAAAGGTCATGACCAAGAACATTGAGGATCTGCTATACCGGGGCGACAGTCTGGAGAGGATGGGTGAGATGTCTGGGCGACTGAGAGAAGACAGCAAGAAATACAGGAAAGCCGCCGTGAGGATTAATTGGGAGTTGATGTTGAAACAGGTAAGTGAGAGGTCTGCTCTTGAAGGAATTGGATGTCCTGACATGCGCAAATAGTATGGGCCTTTTGCTGGTCTCGGCCTGATCATCCTCATTTTCATCATCTGGAGATTTTGGTGACGAGCTTCCCTGTTGATATCTGGGGTGATTTATATGGATAAAGCGAGCATCTCATACCCATTGCGTAATCTGGGCGCGGAAGACTCACGCCAGCGCGATTTTGGACCTGTCTGCTCCAATGCAGCTGGCATGTCGGCTCAGATTTCATCTTCTTCCTCGTCAAAGTCATCCTCTACGCCCATGTCGTACAAGATTCGTCCACCTTCGCCCGCTCCGCCACCCGCTTTCTGGGCATCAAAGTACGGCAATACCACCCCTTCCCGCTCCAGGCGTTGACGTTCGGTCAGCCCCAGCTCGAAAGTCATGCCCGAAAGCTCCTCCACCGTCTCTTCCTCGCCCGATGAACGGAACAGCGGGTGATCATCCAGGAGAATGACGATCTCCCGGAACGGCTGGCCATCGCCCTTTTTCGTCATGTTTTGGGACGTAGGCAAGAAGAACCACTCTCTGACTCCGCGGCCACTTCTCCTGCGGTGCTCCAATTCCAAGACAACTCCGCGCTCCTCTTGCTTCAATTTGGTCACAGACTTGGATTTTAGGCCTATGACCACGCCCTCGATTTCTTCCGAGAGGCCAAAGGCCGGTGCGGCCAGGGATTTGGAGCGGGCAGACTTTTCGGCCAGGAGGATTGGGAGCGAATGGATTGTTATGACGGTGGTAGCGAGGTACGAGAGGAGCGAGAGCGGTGAAGGCGAATACGAATTTGACAGCGATGCAGATGACGAGAGTGTCGAGGGTGGTGGGGACGGCAAGGGCACGTCGGTGTGATAGACAGCGACTAACGAAACTTGCGGGCCCTCGCCTTGCTCCGCGCCCTTTGTCTGGAGGGCGGGTGGCTGGAGTAAGGAGGAGAGAAACGCTGTCAGGTTGAGATTGGACGTCGGCTGGATGGAGAGAGCGGCCAGTGTCAATAAGGAATCAATCATGATCAAGAACCCTGCGTGTATGATTTTGGCGTTAGTAAGGTTGAAACACGATACAACGGCCTGGTAGTGGAGCGAGAGCAGGCAATAATATCAATGTGGAGATGAACACCGCGTTAGCAGAGGTATGAGAGGGAGGAGACGTACTGTTTCCGCCACTCCGCCGAAGAATCTCGCCTACTTCCCGCGCGATCTTCTCTCCCACACCTACTCCTGCTCCCGCCCCTGCCCCAGAGGCTCGACCAGGGCTTGGACTCTGCCCCACGTCGTGACAATACCCATGACACGGGACGAAATAGTCTGCCCCGACGGGCTTAGCGAACGTCTCGAAGCCCAGAACCACGACCACGACGCCGCCACCGTGTGGCATCCCCGCGCGCCTCGACAGCCTCGCACGCCGGAGATACTCCCTTGTCAGCGGACGGGCGGGCTGTTCGAGCGAGTCGAGGACGAGGGTGAAGGGCGAGGTCTGCGCGTGGTGGGGGTGCTGGGACAGGAGTTTGGAGATGAGGAGGAGGTTGTGCGTGCGGCGGTGATGGGTGTGCGTGTGAGACATTCTCGCTCTCTTTGGTCGTCTTCTCGGTTCTTTTGGGTACTGAGTGGATACTCCGTCTGGGTGTGTGTAGGCGATACCCTTATTCCTTGAGGAGGCGTGAGAAGAGAGGAAGATTAAGGAGAGGATATCAAAGACCCAATTCTCCGTAAAAGGTGGACTCGCAGTATGGATAGTGCCAGGGGCAAAAGACACAGAGACAAAAGGGCTCGATGAAGGGACCCGAGTGCAGGGGGGGTTCAGCCTCGTGGACAAAGGTGATCCAAGTAGTATTGCTCTCTGTCTCTGTCCCTGCGCCTGCCTGTCACCGGTGTGCTGTCCTTGGTACCTCTTTCTTGTTTTTCTTGTTTTTCCTTTGTCTTCCGACCAATGTTCCACAGTTGCAATGTAATGCACTGGTCTGCCTCGGGCGCTATGAAATCAAGAAGGGGATAATGAATGTCAGTGACGCCCCAAATTTTCTAGTACGAGCGCCGCCACCCACCGAGCCACCCACCCACCCAGACCACCGAGCCCCATTTTTGCTTATGTAATGCCTTGGCGCAACCCCCATACACAAAAGCCCCAGGGGGCTGTTCAGCCTTGTCTTGTGGGCCCCAAACTCCAATAATCCAGGTTTACGAGGGATAATGGTATGTCTCACGGCATGGAGCCTTCGATAGCGTGCTGTCGTCCCGTGGAAGAGCTGGTTTTGATGCTCGATCAACCCTGTTACTCCTCGACACGACAATGCTGGCAGACGAGTGCTCAGGGCATGTCCTCAGCATTCACGACACCTCAAGTAGATCTGATTTGCATCATGCGTCCTTATCTCAGTTACACGCTGGTCACAGACACCTGTTACCCTCCCATCAACCTTTGTCTTGTTCGGGGATTTCCAGAAGACAACGCTTATAACCAGTGCAGAGACCACCTGGAAAAACCCACGATCTCATCGCAAATATCATCCAATGCACCAGCGCTGCTCTTGACCGCCATTTACCCAGCTCGCCTCAACCAGCTGGAATTTACCCCTCTCGACGCACCTGACACCGTTTGCTGTACAATTTCTAGCCTGCTCAATAGGCATCTCTTTCGACTATGCTTCCCATGGACCAATATCATTGTGAAGGCAGACAGTGTTCAAAACTTGACGCCCGCTCTTGTCCACTTTATAGAAACGATTGACCGCCACTAAATCAAGGAGGCATTCGTGCAACATACCTTAGTATAACCACGACTAGATGGGTGACGAGTACATGAAAAAAACTCCTCGCATTTATTGAAATGCAGAGGATTGATTGGCGCCAATAGATGAGCCCCTTTGTGTGCGGTGTTGGGATGCCGTCGGACCTTGAGCAATCAACACGTCCACATTTTTCCACCTATTAACCTTTGTGATATACATTTGGCAGAGAAACTCCGATGTTAGGGACAGCTCCAGAACCGTTGATTGTCATAGGGAACGGCATGTGTGAAGGTTTTTGGTCTCAACAAGATCGCGGAGGAGAGTGGCGTCCTCGAAGGTCGATGGTAGATGCTCCATCATTTGTAGAGTTTCGATAGCAAACTCATCGTCGAGTTTAGTCTGCTTGTTTCCTGATCTTGCGAAACTCTCTGACAAGCTTGAATGTGCTTTCAATGTCCAGACACAGCAATAGCGTCGAAGCGGCCTGTTGAAGCCCTTATTGTTACATGTGTCGTGAATAGGCGCAGGAGACTGCTTGTGACTGACTGCAAGTGATGGTCGAGAGGAAGGGGAATTGCCAGTCGGCCCAGTAGAACTTGGAGGAGCAACTATTGCTGTTTTAACCAGTTAACGAACGGCCAAGTCCCCTCGAGTCCCCGGGGTCACCGTCTGAATAAGAGCCAACGGTCTGCAGCTAACTCAAGCGCTGTGGCCTGGCTTCGGGGTTTGGTCCGGGTCAGAAAAGGAGACTTCATCCTGAAGAAGCGTGTCATTGACAGCGAGAACATGTCTGCGATACAACTCTACCAGGTTTGCCGAACCAGTTTCGAGACCCGAATCCTGAATCCCGAACAGAGACAACTCCTGCTGCGTCGCGCCTGGGCTGATTGAGGCGTTGCCGTGACTGAAGTACTCGGCGCTTCCATTCTGACTCGTCGTCAAGCGGCTCCCGCTGAATCTTTGAGCCTCTTCTGAATATGGCGCATTGAAGGACTCTAAGCCAGTT
This sequence comes from Fonsecaea monophora, assembly GCF_001642475.1. Taxonomy (NCBI): domain Eukaryota; kingdom Fungi; phylum Ascomycota; class Eurotiomycetes; order Chaetothyriales; family Herpotrichiellaceae; genus Fonsecaea; species Fonsecaea monophora. Next base: position 6,972 of record NW_019174073.1, read on the forward strand.
GGCAATACCGAACGACCACTAATCTCAATAGTCTGACCCCTCGCCAAAGCCGCGGAAATGGAAAGAGTGTCAGCTCCCTTATTTTGCGCGACAGTGCTGTTCACGAAGAGGGGATAATCAAAGGTACGTGAATACCCTTCTGAAGAAACGGCTCTGCCAAATGTGTTCTGTGTGGTCACCTGGACATTGCCGAAGTCTGAGATTTCATCCTCGTTTGAATATCTCAGATATTGCTGCCAAGTGGCAACTTTGGTACCCCGGGATGTCTGTACTTCCGACGAGATATAGAGCTGGCGATCCACATTGACGGTGTAGGAAAGGGTGCAATTTGTTCCGTCTGAAGCGGCACCGACTGTAGACGACAGAGAAATAGAGAATCCGGATGCATCTACCAGAGTGTGACTCCCAGACGTTGCATGCCCTGCGGAATCTAGCCAGACAAATATCTTGCCTGTGAGAACCTGGTGAAATATAAGCGGAGTGTGTCATGATCGTAGAGCCGTGCTCACCCAATAACTGCCAACGTCCTCAGATAGAAATCCACTGCCATTACCGTCGTCATCCAGTCCGATGACTCGAATCTCTATGTCATGACTTTTGCCGTCGCAGAGCAGCGGCAGCCAAGGTGTAATATCAATTTCATCTTCGCGGATGTCGAACGTATCGATTCCCACGACAGGCCTCCAGAAGCCACGGACGATGCCGCCGGTGAAGATGATGGGAAAAGGCCACACAACCCCAGCCAAGGTTCCATCAATTAGCAACTGTACCTCACGAAAGGGGGAATAGCCTAGAAGAGAGTCGACTCCAAAAGTATCCACGTTGGAAGAAAGCACATTGGAATACCAAAACTCTGTGCCAATTGTCAGCAGATCCTTACTCTTGCCCAGGAACCAGCCCACCTTCCATCATCTGACCAGTCGCAGAGACGGTCACGACAGCCCGCTCGATGTTTTGCGGCAGTACCATAGAAGTCGACACTCTACGTTGACAGTGATTCCATTGACTGGACTTGTTGCTGGCGCTTCCATCGGCTGAAATTGGAATGATCATATCCGCCCGCTTCTCTGCGTCAGCGGAGGTGAAAAAGGTCGCCTGTAGAGTGACGTTGAATGGGGAGGTATAATTTTCGTTGATCAGATTACCGAGGTCAAATATCAGTGTTTGGGGCTGCGTGAACAGTGCTAGAAGATAGGACACATCTTTGACATAAGTCCATCTGGCAGAGGTCAGAGGATTGTATCTTAGGCCCAGCAAAGAGCTTACATGATCCCGCCAGGAGTTGGTTCCGCTGTGCTTGTCCGCCAGATCTCAACGTCACCAAGGTAGGCTATCGCTAGTCGGTCGAACTGCTTGCCAGCGGCGGTAACGGTGAGGTTGAGAGTCACTCGGTTGAAATCACAATGAGGGGGTGTATAGGCGCCCACGAACGGGTGCCCATAGCTGTTTCCGAAGGAATGAATCATGAGAGTCTTAGTTACGACACATCCTGGAGGACCAGAAACAAGAGGTGTAGCAGATCTTCCATCATCTTGAATCAATGCCCGTTGCGCGACAGTATCCGGTGTCAAGACGGGTGGGTGAACCTGGAAAACCCGCAGCATTGAAGCGACAACGGCAACAATTGACTGCGCAGAGGACCTCATCCTGAATGAGCTGACAGTCTGCGATCTTATGCACTGGTGACGTTGATGCCAGTGCCAGCCAACAGCTCAGATGTTCTAGATCTTGAAAGGTGTAGTTGCAAACTGGCTGGAGGTATCAGTACCTTGACTGCGGTTCGTTCCAGAAGGGTGGCTCACCGTAAACTGTTGCTCTCTTGACCCGCCACACTGTAGACTCACGAACTGTTGAGGTCTTGTGCAGCCCTTTGATCTAGCTTGTAAGTTGTCCGTAACATCATGACGAGGTGGAGGGGAGCACCAGAAGTCGAGAGAGAAGGCGAGATGACGGTGAAAGGTTTGAATTGATTTCAAATTCTAAAATTCCAGAACCATCAAGTGCCGGACGCACAACCAAGCTTCTCAAGATTTGCATTCAATGTGCGAGTTCCCGTTGCAGATTCCTAATGAGAAATGCACTTCAACTTCTACGGTATCTAGTATCGTGGGTTCGAGCTTCTACGTGTCACAATACCAGCATCTCTCGACAAACTGTAGGATGGCTGCAGTGCCTCTTCCAGAGCGTCCACGAAGGCCCCTAGATTTGTTCCAATGCATCCAATTCTAGAGAGGAGATCGGAAATCAACAAGTCTATCATAGCATAATCTTGTGTGATTCCATCTGTGCATTCATACAGGCAGTTGGGAAGGGAGAGAGCTGTACCGAGTACTGAGTAAACAAAGTTGTCAATAAAGTGCTGTCCACTGGTCTAATGCTGCGCCGGAAATTTCTGCGCCTTCCCAGCCACGCAAGAACCAACACAACCTCTTGCTATGCCATATGCCCATCGTCGCTCAGTCCTGACACAAATGGACTGCGCGAATGGCGCCGATTCCTGCTCTGGAGCATATCTCCAATCCTTTGATCACTCCAGCGCAGCTGCTCAAGTTCCAAAATGCCGAAGACGATGAGAGCTCGACCTCATGGTTTGCCCAGTTTCAACTCACATCCGCTGCTGGTATCCTCCTCCGCCTGGCGCAGGAAGTCATCGCGCATGGCACGGTGCTGCTACAACGGTTCCTAGTCTCTTCCACCCCGAACGACCATCGTAATTTCAGTTCCAGAGACTACTCTGCTGCTGCCATCTACCTCGCGGCAAAAATATCTGCGACGCCAGTCTCACCTCGATCAGTCATTAACGTTTACGCATACTTGACGTCCGAAGCCTCTCCACTGCGATTTGTCAATCCGGCTGGCTCCCCCACGGATGTTGAACCTCGGAGTTATTTCGTGTCCGAAGGGACGTATGAAAGAGAGAGACAGCGGTTGTTTGTGTGCGAGAGTATGATACTGGTTGGCCTGGGGTTCGACACACGAGTCGCATTGCCTTACAGTCTGGCCTTTACGTATATGCAGGCCTTGGGAGTGTCCACCACCGAGCTATCCCAGAGAGTCTTGGAACATCTGAACGCAGGCCTGCTCTCACCTCAGCTTCTCTACCTCACTCATCAACCTAATGCGCTTGCCGTGGGGGCAATATATCTGGCAGCGCGGGAGATCGGGGTCAAACTCGTGGAGCAGAATTGGTGGGAAGTGTTTGACGTCGACAGAGAAGACCTGGGCTTCCTGGTTTTGTCTTATGGAAGCATGGCCAATTTCGCCCAAGCCGAGATGGAGAAGTGGAAGAGCGAGCCCGTTCGACTGGACTGAGCTCATATTGGCCGTTTCACCCTGAACCTCATACCAGCACTCTCAGCGACAATACCCATCGGGCACGTAACGGAACGAGTTTTCCAATGGTACATCTTGGCCAGGGTTGCGCTGTTAGACTATTCCCTCACCACCAATGACACTCAGCCTCAGGTTCTTTCCAATTTGATCCCAACGACAGACCATCCACGTCAGTCTCTCGCCGAGACCATAATTCGGTGTTGGAAATCACCACCAGTTCACCCTCTTGCCTGTACGTGCACCTAGTCGAAGACTCCTTCGCCAACGTCCTTAAACACCATGGCCACGTCCTCTAGTCTCTCCTGCTGCGTACGCTTCTTCACGCACTTCCTCCACCACACCGGGGCGGCTCGGCAGAACTTTTGTAGTTCCATTATGAGAGGCTCCTGCAATTGCTTCGCGCAGTACAAACGAATTTGACGATCATTTCCGTCGTGCAGTTTCTCGAGGGCTAAACTCCTTTTCCAGAAGCCCATCGACGATCTTAGAACCAGCCTTGATTACCTCTTTCGCTTCCTGCCGCTCGTGTCTGCGGAGGGGCTGCATGTGGCGTTGAACGAGTCTCTCTCCGTATCTGCGAATGGGGGCCGAGGCATGGTGCTCAGGAGACAGTCGACCTTGGACGACCGTTTATTCCCTTTGCCCTTGGTATTTTTGTTCTTTGTCAACTCCTTCACTTGCTTTGTCGGGGGGTTCGACTTCTTTGCTGGCACGAAGTCGTCATCCCCACTTCCAGGACTGCGTACTCTTTTGTGCGGCGAGCTCGTTCGAAGGCCAAACCTGTCTTCTTGCGAGTAGCGGGCCGGTGTCGATTTGGGGCTGCCTCGGGAGATTAACCGATCTGTCACTGGAGTTGTATAAGATGACACCGTTGGCTTTGAGCAGGGAAGCTTGCTGAAATCTCTCAACTTGCTACTCGGGTGCGGTGCGTTTGGTGAGCGATTAGGTGTGGTCACTAGCTGACTTGACTGATCAGTGGCCTGACCCTGCTCAACCAGATGCGGCGGATTCATGGCTTCTCGCTTCACAATTCGGTCACTGGGGGCAGGGACATTTGTCGATTCTCCTCCTAGACCTTCCACTCCGTTGGTGTCCTCAACTGGCTCTGCTTTCACTTTCGCCTGACTGCCATTCACAGGGGTTTCGACCCGGCCGTACAATCTAGCCAGCCTCAGGCGGAGTTGTAGCTTTTTGCGATCCAGATCCAACTGGCGCTGCTCGATCTCCAGCTCCTCAAGCTCGGCGTTGATGAGGTCTTCGTTGTCCATCGCTCGGAAATGCTGCGGTAGGCGACTGAACTGAATGGGTTTTCAGAGGTGAGTGATGGTGAACGAGGTATTGCCAGAGTCGAATGCCACGCCTCACCTCGAGAAAGACTCGTGAGTTGAATATGAGAGTGAAAAGATTGCAATAAAATAGGGACGAAAGACACGTTTTATTAAGGCGAGGGACAAGCAATATCAACGCCAAGGACGTGAAAAGATGATCTCTTGATATCGTACGCTGTCTGGTCTCTGTCAACGAGGCTCATTTCTTATCACTCGCAGTCAAATGATTGGGCACATGACACTCAAGGGACTTGTTGTTATCAGGTATCTCTCATCGCATCCTGAGATACCCCTTATGAACACATGAGAGAAAGGGTCAGAGAAGCTTGGAACCTCTCCGGGTCATTCTCCCTGGTCCGTATCACTGTAAGACGGACACAGGATTCGAGCCGTTCCATCCTCCCAGCTGCACAGTTGTAAACACACTCCCAGAAACTCCCGTCAATAGAGCGCCGAACTGAACGTCCTCGTCAGAAATATTCTCAAACCAGACTGTGACCATCTCCCAGAGTCGGCTCTGAACCCAGATTGCAATGCTTTGCTCCCTCCCTCTCCGTCTCCTGACTTGGTTCGACTGACTGCTCGGGCCGAGTAAACCGGGTGTTTGTTCGCCCTGCACCATGCACGGTCCACGCATGTTCTCTCAAGCCTTTTTTCCCTCCCCGTATTCTGCCCGACACTCCTCCAGGCTGAAATTATCCTCCGCGACGTCCGGGAACACCTTTGTGATGAACGAGATCCTCTCCTGCTGGGTGTTTAGCGCTTCACACACCGGCCACCACGACTCCTGCGCCCATTCAAACTTGTCGAGTTCGACCACCAGAGCGCAACGCAGCCGAGAATCCTTGGCGTGCTTGTTCACAGCCGCTGTAAAGTCCTCGTGGAGAAGGGCGATGCTGTGGTGTGTACTCCCGAACGTGACTCTTCGCAGCTTGGAGGCCACAGTCGGTTTCTGGAAACACGCGTAGCCGAGTGTAGACTCGATCGATGTCATGTGCTTGAGCAGAAGACCCGTGTAGTGTTTAACGAGGTCGTACTGTTGAGACTCTGTCATGGGTCCTGGGACGTCGGTGCCTTGCTTTTCGTCCCTCGGGGACACTCGTCGTCGTTTCGCCCTGGCACAATACCCGCCTGTAGAGTCACTTGTGTCGACGTCAGAGTCAGAGTCTAAAGTAAGGACAAAGGTATCCGAGTGCGTGCTTTGCTTTTGCTTTGCTAGTAAGCTCGAGGGTTTGCTCGGTGGACAGCCAGTAAAGGCTGCTAAGAGCTTTTCGTGACGTTCTTGAGACTTTCTCTGTGCGGCCGTTTGCTCTTCTGGCTCGTAAGTGAAGAAGCGATTCCTCATCTTCCCACCGATTGATCTCGCTCCTGACCCCTTGCGCAGACAGAGCCTCGGAACTAGACAGACGTTAGTTTTTGCAGGACAGGCGGGTTACATTCTCGTTACATTTCCTAGTCTCGCAGTTCTCATTTCCCACCTTCTCTCGGTCCTTTTCGACGGCTGGAGTCCCACTCAAGTTGACAGCGGTGCCATCTGTTACGGGAACACTCGACGAAACGTCTGCTTGCAACTCAGTAGGAGATCCGTCCTGCGCAGCAGTCGCTCCAGTCTCGCTGGGATCGTCACGCTTAGCTTCAGATTTGACAGTGGCATCGCCGTCGGCCGACTCGGCGCTTCCCTTGAGCAGTTTGAGCCGGCGTTTGATGTCGAGCTCCCGACGTTCAAGCTGTAGTTGACGTTTCTCCAACTCAATCTCGGCAAGTTCGTACTCGAGCCGTGCTTTATCGTCCATGATGGCTCGGCGAGCTTTGAGAGTGAGTCGTGCTCGGGGAACTTTGCAACTTTTCAACGACCGGTAGATGAAATCAGAGAGAGAAGTCTGGATTTGAGTGGTGTATTTTGCCGGTTATGTTGAAGGGCAGCGAAAAGGGGAAAAGAACAGAAACGCTAAGGACGCGAAAGTAAACATTTGGTCAGTCTGATGAGGTCGAGACAAGGATGTAAACAGAACAAGAAAGGTTTCGAGGAGTCTGCCAGACCTCAAAATCCATTGTTATCATATTGACAAAAAGGGACAGACTTCATTCAAACATCTCTTCTTCAACCAGTCCGTCAACCCAACTCACTCTAGCCCTGGACTCTGTAGAACAATATCATATCTGTAGAGGACAATAGACACCTGGGCCGAAGTACATAGCCACTGCCATTGTTCTTCCTCGCCAGTGAAAGGAGGTCGACCAAGTACAGGTACATGGACTCACTCAAACTACGGCGATGGTAGGTACACGCTCAAGTATATGTATCGGCCTATCGCTCTCGAGTAGTCCATGTATGATCTTGTGCATTCACACCCACAAGAAGATATCCGAAGGCCGCGAGTTCAATTCTCGCTCTGGACAGATTCTTTTTGTTGGTCCACAGGCCATCAAATATTTTTTGGAAAAATCTTATAAGAGAATTTTTGTCCCTTGGTGAATTCTTCGTTAATACTGTACAAGGCACAATTACAGATAGTTATATACAAGGTAGGTGGCCCGAGACCATGCGCTTGCCATGCGGCCAAAACGGCCGAATTTCTTCTAGTAGTCGTTCTAGCAATTTGTCTCTTTTACGTAGAGCGGTGTCGTCAGCCGGTGACCGCCTGACGGAATCCTGAGACTTACTACATGTAGACTGGTGATTTTTGGAAGAATAACTACAAAGCTGACCGGACGTTAGAAATCACCAAATAGACAGAGCCAAACCTCTGCCTACCGCGATATTCTCCCCTCCGAAGCACCTTCAGGCCACGCTCTCTCTCGCGTCAACAAAGATGTCTACCCGCGCTAACGAGTTCATCGCCGAGACGCTGGCTCAATACACCCCCCGTGCCGCGAACTATGACCTCTCACACGGTGGTTGGCACGTGGAACTGGGCCGAGATTTCGTCACCTGGTTGCCTCCTCCCAAGGGCGGTGCAGTACTTGACCTCGCATGTGGTACTGGTTTAGTCACACTACCTCAAGCTGAGGCGGTCGGATCTGGTGGCATCATCGTCGCAGTCGACATCACTGAGGCGATGCTCAACGAAGCCAAGCGCAAGCCGCTCCCCGTGGGAAGCGCAGAGGTGAAATGGGTGTTGGGAGACATCACCGACCTTTCCTCCTTGGAGGAAGTCCAAGGGGTGGTGAAGGAAAGGGGAGGATTTGACGTTATTTCGTGTTGTTCGGCGTTCGTCTTGCTTGAGGATTCCGCAAGGGCCATCAGACACTGGGTCACCCTTTTGAAGCCCGGAACCGGAAGATTGATCGTTGACGTGCCCACAGAGGATCGTAATTTGCAGTACCTGCTCAACTACCCACTCCGGCGCGCGTTGGGGAAGTCCATGGTCTACGATTTCGACTGGATACAAGGTATCCAGACCATACAGGACCTGTTCAAGGATGCCGGGCTGGAGATAGAAAAGTCCTTTCGCACCAGGAGCTACATCCCTGAGCAGTGGTACGGCGCGGATCAGGCAATGGAGGCACTCGAAGGAAAGACCAGTCGAAGCGGGTTGTGGAAGAGTCTTTTCGACGGCCTCGAATCCGAGGGAGGGACAGAATCCGTGGAGAAAGCCAGGAAAGCGTGGGCGCGCATTTGGCAAGACCACTTGAACAAGGATGGCAGATTGTGGGACGGACACGCTTTGTATGTCTCGATAGGAAGGAGGGGAGAGTGATCTATAACCATGGTTCCGCTCGACCCGTGTTCCGTCGACCAGCGACGGTGTTGTACAGGGACTCGACTTCCTATCGTTGAACAAACACCACGCCCGCATCTTCAGGTCGACGCATCTTCGGTGTGATGATATTCATCGAGTCCTCCAGCACCTGCAACAGCGCCGAGCTGGCCTGCTCTTCCGTCGTCATTTTCCCCTCCATGATTAGCGGTTTCAGGCGGCATTTGCTGAGCAGTGTCGAAATGACGGCTACGAATTCGACCTGGCTGAACTTCTTCCCAGGACAGACCCTGGGCCCGACACTCCAGGGCACAAACGCGGCGCCCGGTGGAGGATGAGCGAGGGACTCGACCCCTGTCGCCGGGTCGGTTACTATCCAGCGCCGTGGGTTCCATTTGAGTGAGTCGCCTCCCCACCACCGTGGGTCGGAGTGGACAGCATATAGATTTATCGTCACATACGTCTCGACTGGCACCATGATTTCTTGGCCCTTGACTCGCAAAGAGTGTGGTTGGCCGACACACCAGCGGTTCGTCGCAGGCACTGGCCCCCAGAGACGAAGGGTCTCATACTGAAATCTGTGAGCTCGCGCAAAAGAGGATCCAAATTTGCTTCAACATACCATCAGTGCCAAACACCTCACGAGTTGCGGAAACACCTCTTCGTAGTCGAGCTTTCGACCCTCCCACTTTTTCAACACTGCGTCCACTTCTTCGCCCGCCCAGTCCTGGATCTCGCGGTTGGTGGCCAAGAACGGGATTGTGTAGGTCAGTGCGTTCGCCGTGGTCTCAAAGCCGGCCAGATTGAAGATGTACAGGTTACCTAGCAATTCCGTGTCACTGAGGTACATTGGCTTCGCCCCAGCGCCGTGTCCGGCCTTCTTTTGTTCTCTTTTCGCCGCCTCGTCGGCCTCCACCAGGGCGCTGACGATATCGGCCCCGCTGCTGCTGCCTCCTCCCTGCGTGATGGCCCGGTTGTAGGCGACGATCTCCTTCATGTATCGAATGAACTCGTCCGTCATGGCGGTGACCTGTCGATATAAAGCAGGCATCATCCAGCGGAAGACACGTGCATTTTTGAACAGCACGGCGAAGAGAATGTTCTGGAGGAGAAACTTCAACGACTCGGCCAGACTGGTTTTGTGGCCCTTTGGGATCTCACGAAAGCCTCCGTCAAAGTCGTGAATGTGTCCAAAACCGGCAGCGGAGAGGACGTGCATCGCGATCAGGACGCAATCGTTCCGGACGTCAAGCATTGATCGGCAGCTATCTGCTCGATTGGCAACCACCTCGATCATCTGCCTCGCCTGGCTCAGCGACTCGTCCCACACGAGCCTGTTGTTCTGCTCACGGAAAGCTGGGTTGACGATTCTGCGGTGGCGCTGCCAGTCTTCGCCGTTGACGCTGATAACATTTGGGCCGAATGCATTGAAGAGCTCGTACAGCGGTTGCGGCTTGACCCACGCTTTGTACTGGGTCTGCAGGTCCACGGCCACGCCGGGGTCGTTGACCACGATCTCGTTCTGCTTTGGGGAAACAACTACAAAGACGTCGCCGTACTTTTGGTGCGGGTGGTACCGCTCGTCCTGGGCCCAGGAATGGTAGCTGAGCACAAAAAAATGCCCAATCCAGGGCAAATGGCGGAGGTGCCTCAGGTACGGATAGGCCAGAATCAAGAAGTCGTCCTGCCATGAAAAGGGGATGACGACGATGGGAATCCCCAGTTTTCTCACTTGCAGGTAGTTGACCAGCAGCCCGTAGGCGCGTGCCACCAGCAAAGCCAGGAGCGGGATGCAGATGAATGACACGACCGTGGGATTCCACGCCATTATTGAGGTTTGACTAATTTGTATATCCAGGGTAAACTATCTGATCCTCAGAGGACACGAGTGGTGAAGGGAACTTTTGAGCCCAAAGAATGAAGAATGAGGACAAACCCTTTTTGTAGCCGTCTCGCCGTGCCTTGATGATGGCTGGATGCCTGACAAGGGAAGCCGGTTTCGTATTCGGATTGTAGCATGCCGTATGTCGTATTCGCAAAGTGGCTAATGGCGTATTCACAGTGTTGGAAGTCGGTCCGTCAGGCCCTACCACACGAGTCGAGATGCATCCGATTGGGGACAAATTCCGGGGATGGAAAACAATTTGGGAACGGACAAGAATCAAGAAAATTCCCTGCAGCTGCGGTTTGACTCGCCCGCCCCGGCATTCGGATAAGCGGCCAACCGATCAGAAAGCATTTGATATCCACGCGGAGTTGAGTCTGCCGTCTAGTGAGAAGTTCATCTAATGTGTATCGACACGTGTCGCCAGCTCACGCTCTTTCGGGAGTATCATAATTGGTGCTTTGGTCTCATACCACCTCTTCTGCCTGAAGTATCGTTATTTACCCCATCGCCTGAAAAGAACCTCCTGCGTCTCCGAAAATGTGTCCTTCAAGAACCACTCTCACTCAGTTGGATCGTTGGCACTGACAAAACAAGTGGCTCCTTCGACCGAATCCACCCAAGAAGCGTCGAGGATGTTGGACGGCGCGCCAGACTTCATGGTGGTTGAGCCACAGACCACCGCATTGCCGTTCATGGCGCCACGATGTCCGCAAGTATAGTCGCAGGTGACATAGCTGGCATCGGATGTGGTTGATATCATCTGGATTGCCTGTGGGTGGCTCAGCGCTGCCAGTTAGGAGAGGTCAGTATGCTCTGGGGCTGCCAGTGGGAGAGTGTGGGAGACAGACGATTGAGGCTGTGGAGAGTCTTGTCTTCGTTTACATCAATGACGACTGCTGTATCGACGAATATGTCGCTACCTGTAGCAAATTTGCGAACAACAACGCTTCCTCCGAGGGCGCGTTTGGGTGGTGGATGTCCATGCGCCCATCCTGTGCTCAGGGTGAGAAGGGCAGCAATGGCTATGATCTTCATTCTGTATCTGTCGATAGGACCGGCCCAGCGAGGACGTCTGCGGTAGTACACTATAGCAAAGACCAAGTCCACAGCGGCCACTCTCAGGTCTATCCGAACCTATATATGCACTGCTGGAGAGTAGCGTTAGCATCACGCCTCTACACATCACATCCATCCATCTCCTAAAGGATGCCGCTCGCAGCTGAAGTGTGCTTGACCTCTCTGGATAGTTTTCATAGTACTTTTTAAGCCAATCGAGCATCGAGATCGGTGGCTGGCTGAACTCTCAGGTCTGCTCGTATTTTTGGTTTCGTTGGAATGCAGCTCTGATTGATTGGAGACATGGGCCTGCGCCGGATATGGAAGGCGTTCACACCTCACCGTGTCAACGACACTGGTGATCGCGGGTTATCTCTGCTTATTCTTCTTACCAGAGAAATGGATTGCGTCAAGCGTTTGACGCCGTCTGGCGCCGTGTAAACAACGGGCATGACGGACGAGGTCTGGATGGTGAGGAACCACGAGGCTGAGACGTGAGCAGACGAGGCTGGTTCAGGCGGAGGAGGCGGCGCAGGCAATTGCCAAGACCTGCGCTTGTGTCTGACCTCCACCCTGCGCCTAAGATTCTCAAACTACCCTACGCTTTTCCTCCAGTTTCATCCTCTCCCCGGTCTTTGTCTCACCTTCTGGCACGATGGGAGATATCCGATGAGAGCACTGCCCTGTGCTTGCTCAACACAACCACCCTAGTGTACCGAGTACGCCCTGCCCCATACTGACACTTTTCTCGTTTCGCCTATCTACCTAGACCTAGATCCTCGTCTATGCATTTCAGCAGCCTCTTTTCATCTGGCAGAACTGAGCAGTTACTCCCAATTGTCAGCCCAGAATCGAGCTCGCTGTTACCCCGAATTCAGAGGTGTGCGTCTGCATCGCACGGTTCAAACCTACATCATCTCCAACATATGCTTCACAGAAGCAACATCCGTCAATTAGGGACGCTACTTTGGGCCAACTTTGCCTAGAGCCATGACGAAGGATTAGTTTGTTTGAGGCTATACAAGGGCTTCCCTTGAGAATCCGTCTGCCCGCATGACACCGTCGTGGTCTCTGACTCCATTTCAAAACAGTCTATTGATTCTTCAAACGATTTGCACGGGCACATTGCGCTGCGGTAACGATTTAGACGCAGGATCTGTGCCTCGCCAAAAGAACCATTACAGGTCCCGTATCGTCACCGACTTGGGATTGCTCCGCATTCGCTTGGCTCTTATCATCGGAATCGCTTTGGCCTGGGACAAGATAACTGTGAAATCAGATTGCAAGTTACCACTAATGCCTTTATCGTCACCTGTCTCTCGAGAGGCATACTTGCACTATATTGGGGCCAAACTTTCTATCCATGTCGACATTCCAGACTCATTATGTCGCTTGCCCTTGCCGCGCAGAACGCCACTGTCACATTCGTTCATGCAAGCTGGATGCTGCTTCAATAGCTTCTCGGCATAGAGGAGAACGAGGAAGATGCCAGGCTGTGTCCTTGACGGGGCAAAATAATGGTGAGGTATAGTCGTAGAAGTGTTTTATGAGAGATCCTTGACGAGAGCCTTCTACATAAACCTCACGGTAGGTCTGTCTGAATGCTCATTGTTTGTGCCTGTCTCCTCCTAGCAAGTTCGAAATGTATTTCAGCAACGCAAATATACTTTTGCCCATTCTCGTCCTACAAGGCCTCGTCCTTGAGGCCGTCCCTGTGGAGGCAACAACAGTATTATCTGACCGAACAGCCTTCCGCACCTTGAGACCTATTGCGAGACATCCCCGGCTCTCCAGAAGGAAAGCGGACCTCGGACCAGTTCACAGCGCTGAACTAGGATATGCAGACGGTAACATCAATTTGACAGATAGAAGAACCCGAGGCTGACCGCAATGAAAGGCGATGGTCAACAACGTCCGATCTTCTTGTCGTCTGTCCAGTTCCAGTCCGACAAACCAGTACTTGTGCTTGAGCAGATGGAGGACTTCTTTGCGGACATTCAGTGTTCTGACAGAGACATCACTATTTTATTCCACACCACTGCGGCATTTCAGGAAGCAAAACAGTTATGGAGGGACCTTGACAGTGCCTATGTTGTCGCTAATCATGCAAATTGTTCTGATGATGGACAGCGGACCACATTCCAGTAAGCGATATGCCTGTCCACATTGGCGTCAGGTCAGATCTCATGCAATGATGGCACTAACTGAACCAAGAATCCGCTATATTACCTTCGAGAAAGATTACAGCGTTGCAATTCTCCACACAGAGAAAGTAACATGGCAAGATGCTTTCCACAACTTCCACTTGAAGTTCGGAAACATCAAAGAACCACATTCGCCTGCCCAGCAGCCACAACACTTGGATCGAAGACAAATCTCCGACGAAACAACGCCAACATCAACCTCCGCTCCACTGGACCTGACAGCAACGTCTTTGATCCCCACGGACGCCTCGACTGCCACGTCCACTTCCCTGGCTATTGACCTCAGCCATGGTGTCCAAGACTCTTGGTTTCCAGACACTGTGCAATCCACCGGCACCCAGCTCCCCATCAAAATCGGCTGTAAAGAATGCAGCACCAACGGCACTTTGAGCCTCGCGCAGGGCGAGTGGAGCATCCTTTCCCCGGCCGACTGGATTGGAGCCGAGGACTTAACGGACATCGTCTCTGCCGGAAATGTGCAGCTCACTGTTGAAGGGTTCGTCGCGCATGTGGAGGTTTCGATCGAGCCTAGTTTAAAGGGAGACATGAGTCTGTCCTTGTTCAAAATCCCAGTTTTCGGATTCTCGGTAAGTCGCAAACCATTTTGATCAAGTCAATAGAGCCATGTCCTAACACGGAATGTGTAAAGATTCCAGAGCTCGGGTCTGGCGGCATTCTCTTCGAGCCAACATTGTCCTTGGGATGGGAACTGTCTGGGGGCATTGAAATGTCCTATGGTTTTGAGTTGAAGGTATATTCCTCTTGAACTACGAGCAAGGGCTCGCTAATATTCGTGGTATTTGTAGATCCCGAATCTTTCAATCAACCTTGATTTTGCAGACCCGACCTCCTCGAACGTGACAGGGCTGTAAGTCTCCACAAACACGAGGCTACCATTTATGGAGTGGCTGACTTCTTGTCCGCAGTGACGGCGTATCCATCACGGACGTCCCCTTCCAGGCTAATGTCTCCGACATCGATCTCTCTCTCAGCCTCTCTCTCACGCCACGAATTACGCTCGGCATTGAAATCCTGCATGGCTTGTCCGCCGAAGTAGGCACATCCCTTGACCTCCCCAAGGCCACCGTCGCCATCACCCAGCTGGCCACGACTTCCGTAAATGCCAGTTGTGCAGATTCGAGCGAAGCGCCGGCCTTTCAAGCCGATTTTGAACAGCAGTTTCACAATCTGACTCATGTCGCCATGGGCGTCGAGTTGGGCGCGGGCTTCGACATGAGTGCCCGAGTCGACCTGCTACCCAATCTTGCCTTCTCTAGCGCTTTGGAGCTGGCGACTGTGCCGGTGGCCGCACTCCCAACGCGGTGTTTGGTATTCCAGACCGACGCCCCTTCGGGTCCGGGGTTTACACCAGCGGTATCAGCGCTTGCACAGGTCCAGGCTCGAGCTGTCGCTTCTGCATCTGCTGCTTCGGCCTCTTCTGCTTCTGCTGCCGCAGCGTCTGCCGCCGCCACAGACCAAGGCGGGTCAGCTAACTCCGCCGAAAATGCGGCACCAGGTCGAATGGGTGCTTGGCTCGATTCTCCGATGGAAAGAACCTGCTTCTATGTGCTCTTGGTCACGGCTTGCCTCTTCATGAGTTTGTAACAATATAGTGTTGAAAATTATAGAGCACATGCCCGGCAGCGGCTAGGCAGTGTTCGATGGTAGCATAGATGCTGAAAATGAAGCATGTTCTCCCTGAGGCTGTTGCATTCTGACAGACTTCCAGGACGTATTCGACCAAAACGTTTCACCCATTCCGTAATTTGCTAATACACAAGAAACCTGGCCATTACAAATCGCCCTGGCATTGATTCGCTGATCCATCACCTCGACGGGCTCAGAGGTCTGTTGAATCCACCGACACGATTCATGTACTGTCTGTAGGTAGTCTTCTTTTCCTTCCTTACGCCGTAGATCTGGTTCCCAGGCACCTTGGTGTTGTGTGTCGTCTTGAACATGGTAAACCCCATCATCTTCCTCAGTAGGGCGTCTTCGTCGTCTTCATCAATGGCCATGGTATCGCCGTTGGCTACTGGTTTATCCGCGTGGGCGGACACATCCTCTTCCCCTCTGGCCTTTGGTGGCTTCACATCGTCATCCTCGGTCTTGTTCCTGTCCCGAGGTCTAGTCCGATCATGGTCGCTTCGCCGAAGAGGGGAGCGTGTGCGCACAGCATCACGACCGCCGTTCCGGGCCGGTGAGCGTGATCTTGAGCGTCGGTGTGAGCGTTCAGCTCGGTAATCTGTTGTCGCGTGAGCACGGGAACATATATGCATGGTGGAGTTCAGTGGTTTGATTGTTACCTTTTGAATCTCGCTGTCTGTCACGGCTCCTCTCTCGCCGACCGTGGCCATTGACATCTCTGTCTCGTCCACCGCCACCTCCTCTGTCTCGATTTCGATCTCTATCACGCTCGCGCTCCTTGTCTCTATTCCTGTCCCGGTCCCGATCTCGCTCACGGTGCGCTGGTCTCTCTCTTGATCTGCTCCGATCCCTCCGTCCGTCGGGGGTGTCTCGCGACCTCGATCTCCTTCTGCGCTCGTCGTCTCGTCTGGGCCCGCGGCGATCCTCGTCCTGGGTGTCGCGCGGCTTGGGCTTGTGGTCACGTCCGCTCGAACTAGGCAGGGAGTCTGGCGTCTCGTTCTCATCCCACATGGCGGCACTCGTTGTGCGTTTTGTGCGTTTCGCTGGACGTTCATCCATGGTTGCAAGACCGCCGGATGCCTCGAAAGGTGACAAACTTCTGAATTGGGTCCGAGCAGGGTGTCACTGCGGAGCAGGTGGAAATTTCGGTGGTTGTACCAGATCCGTTCGAACTTCTCTCCCGGGAGTATGCCGCGACGTATAGTACGATGGATCATTCGGCAACAGTGACGCAACATTCTTCAGAATATGCTCGGAATCATTCCAGCAACGCAGAAGGTATTGTCGACTATTGAAACCATATAATTTGAGGTCTTTGGTGCTTTGAGTTCTATTTTGTCTGTTTTTGCGAATCCTTTGGTGTTGCAGGCGTGTAGAGAAGAGGAGGCTGAGCTCCTCAGGTGCACGGGGCGCAAATGCAACAAACTCACCAAACAAAGCAAACTTCGTCATTACTTGTTTCCCCTCAACGGTCGAGGCACGCCAGGCTGAGCGGTCACGAACACCCTCTTCCAGTGCAGCCTACTTCTACACGTCTTTCTACTTACGAAACACTCTTCTCTAATTTGTATCACCAATTTTCGATTCTTACTTGTGTACTCCAGAGAACCTGAGATTTACCAGTCATCAACGCGCGCTGCTAGCCTCAGCAGCTACAACCTCATCTCTCCGACTAACCCCACCCCGTCTCAGAGCAGAATCGCTTGCTCTCGAGTCAAACAATGCAGTATCTTCGCTCTGGTCTCGACCAGCTTCGCGACCGCTACGCGCCTATCCGACACACCTCGACCTTTCGTAGTACCGGCCAAATCACACCGGAAGAATTCCTGCTCGCGGGAGACTACCTGGTCTACAAATTTCCGACCTGGTCATGGTCTGACGCCTCGAGTCCTGCGCGCCGGGTCAGCTATCTCCCCCCAAACAAGCAATTTCTCGTCACGAGAGGAGTGCCCTGCCACAGAAGGTTAGATGAGAACTTTGCAGGTGGACACGGCGCTGCGGATGATCTAGTCAGAGATGGATTCCTAGGCGGTCCCGACGAGGAGACTGGTGGCGGTGAAGACGATGGCTGGTTAAGGACGGGAGGGACGACCGAGAAAGAACAAGAAGGCCTGAGAGCGGAAGTGCGGACGATGAGTGAGAGTGGGCATCTTGGACAAAAAGCCACCGAGGAAGAGGACGAGGAAGAAATCCCGGATATGGAGGACGAGGACGATGATAATGAGGCTATCATAAGAGATAAGGGTGAAGGCACATCTGCGTAAGACACTCCTCTTCCCTTCCAGGTTCTTTCGGGATGAGTTCATGCGCTGACACAGTTCATAGGCCTCTTCGGACATACACACTCTACATCACTTATACACCCTACTATCGTACTCCACGCATGTACCTCTCCGGTTATCTTTCTCCCAGCGAGCCTCTGCCACCGCACCTCATGATGGAAGATATTGTCGGCGACTACAAAGACAAAACCGTCACCTTGGAAGACTTCCCGTTCTTCGACAACAGTGTTAAGATGGCGAGTATTCACCCTTGCAAACATGCCAGCGTGATGAAGATCCTCCTCGACCGTGCCGACGTGGCCTTGAAGCTTCGATTGGAAAGACAGAAAGCGACTGGCACCGCCACCAATATCTCGGGCATGGAAGGCCTGATTGACGATACGGCAAACCTTAGATTGGCTGAGCAAAAGCGTGGACATGAAGCGGGTGTGAAAGCTGCTAGTGGCGGCGCAGGAGACGAATGGGAGGTATTGGATGAGCAAGACAGCAAAGAAGAGGAGAGCGAGAAGGTGGCTATCCGCGTAGACCAATATTTGGTTGTGTTCTTGAAGTTCATGGCGAGCGTAACGCCAGGGATCGAGCATGACTTTACCATGGGCGTTTGATGCATACACGGTGGGCAGCCTACGATGATCGGTACGAATATGATATGAATGGGACAGGGTTGGGATATTGGGCTTCTGGGAGTTGCACACAAGGGCTGAGGCTGTCCCTCAGGTTGATTATATCAATATCAAGAAAGTTATATTCTTACGGGCTAAGGCAAGGAACTGATATGACATTGTTGTTTCGTCCCATCCTAGAATGCTCCAGGCAGCAGTGGCCCCTCATCCCGTCTTCAACGTCTGGAGAATGCTGTATCTTCCATTCATGTCGATGATGTCTTCTCCGACCATCTCTCCTCGTGTTTATCGAATGTTGATTACTCGCCGAGTCTGCAGTATATTATGTCCCACCCCCGGCCAGCTGACCATTGTTATCGCTTACCTCGCCCGACATCACTGGCCACTTCACCTACACGAAGTACCAGAGCGGGTAGAGATGTCACGCCTGACCTTAAACAGAGCGCATCTCGAGCGCATGCAGAAGTCTACGTAATTTCCTATTCGTATTTCTTCGCCGGCTTACAGATGACTCGACGTATATTCGACACCCTGACCGACCGGTCCTTAGTATTCTCACGTCCACGACCGCTCTACCAGGGTACCCAGTCTTGATCGACCCGACTGCACAGGCTGCGCTGCACGAAGACGCCAACCGAGAGATCAACTGGTCGAGTCGTCCATGCTGGTTTGCGTCATTCTGTGGAGTTTGAGCGGCGAATCCGCGGCTTGTCAGCAAACGCGTTGTCTGACTTCCCGTGCGTAGGCTGCGTTCATCTCCTGAGATCAGGTATTTTTCTGCGGATCTCTAACTGATGGCTTTATGGAGAAAAAAAGAGGGAGACATGGGTAATCTTGCAGTGTCGAGTACGTGGCATGCATCATGTTCTCTTCCCTCACGCCCCTGCCACCTGCACCTCCCATGAAAAGCCGAGATGCTCTCCACAGATGCGGCCGCCTCACCGATGTACCAGACAGTTGGACAGACAAAGTCCACTAGTCTCCCAAAGTGGGACGCGGAAACTACGCTGCGTTCGCAAACCCGAGATTCTGTTCACAAGGCTGTGCTCTCGTGGAAGCTCGAACCACTAGATCAAGCAAGAGAAAGATCGAGACACGGCTTGATTTCCTTTTGGCTGCTTGCCCATGTGGCATTCAGGAATCATACACCAAACCAAGGCACATCAGTGACAGGACTTGGGACGGCTGAAAAGGTGCAGAGATGGACATTTCCAAGGATATGTCTTTCCGAAGAAATGATACAGCCTACTGAGCTTGAAGATCAGCCCACTCATCTCACTGGTACCCAGTTCCTTTACAAGGTACATGGTTATCCGATTTCGATCAGGCTGGCACATCTGGTGTGATCACACGGTGGAGCGGCCCGCGGCTTTGAACGCATTGTCCTCGTACGACTTGAATTCGAAATGACACATCCGACGTCGCTCAAGGTTACTCTATTGAGTATAGTAAGAGATGTTTGGGAATATCAAGGCTGCAAATTAGTCAAGGGGCGCTTCACAGGTGTTCCGCTAGGTGCCACGAAGAATGTCAGCAATGCTGGTAGTCACCTGCTGTACGACCCAGACGAACAAATCGCATGTCAACCTCGCTCGTCTTTGCTAGGTTCGAGCATAGCCAACAAGGATTAGCAATATCAAAATCACCACTGGTCGACCAGACCTCGGATGCTTCGGTGCAGGAACCCTGGATCGAGGTAGGATGCTTTCCATCCCATTCCCTGTCGCAGCACAATAGTTTCCGAGCGCGCATATGAGGTCGCATCTATTTTGGACTTGTTGTCGACCAATTCAATTGACCCATGTTGAAACCTCTTCAAGCAGGTGAGCTTCGGAACTCTGGTCCTCCTCTCGCTGAACGTGTACTCTTTCAGACTACCGGTGCTGACAGAAAGCGGTACTTCTCACTGCGTTACCTGATGTCGTTCCGTGGCCTCTTGCATTATGCACCGTGACGCACCGGATGGATCTTGGTTTGGAGGAGAGAAGTATGATGGGAAGAAACGGCCGTTCGGATATCTATATATATAAGAGCCATGGAGAAGACAATAGCATCCGTGACATCTTCGTGTGAGTCGAAAAAGTTACCCTTGAGACCACATCACGCAGTCTCATTCTCAACCATGCGCCCTGTCTACCACCTTCGTGTTCTGCCAGCCATGATCGGTACCACGGTCACACTCCTCTGCGTTATTCACGGAACATTGGCTGCTTGTCCGTACATGCAAGGTGGGCAAGGAATTCAGGGGCCATCGTCGGAGCATGAAGCGAAGAACTACGTGAAACGGCAAATCTCGCTTTCCAACAGCACAGATCCTGTCGACACTTTTCTTGATCAGTTTACGCTCAACGACACCGACACGTATATCACTTCGGACGTCGGTGGGCCTATCCAGGACCAAGAGAGTTTGAAGGGGGGAATCAGGGGGCCTACGCTTCTCGAGGACTTTATGTTCAGACAGAAGATCCAGCACTTTGATCATGAACGGGTGAGTACAACCAAAACACGACACTCGGCTGGAAAGGATACTGAGCTAACGTCTTTGCTCTTACCCAGGTCCCGGAGAGAGCTGTCCATGCGCGAGGCACAGGTTTGTTCAGTGTCTTAGCTGATCGCGCAGTCTCTATAGATTGCTGACTTACCGGCCAGGGGCTCATGGTGTCTTCACAAGCTACGCCGACTGGTCGAACATCACCGCGGCTTCGTTTCTCTCTGCCGCAGGGAAACAGACGCCCATGTTTACCCGGTTTTCTACTGTTGCAGGAAGTAGAGGCAGCCCAGAAACGGTCCGAGACGTCCACGGCTTTGCCACTCGTTTCTACACTGACGCTGGAAATTTTGGTAGGGCCCCTACAGGACAGAGAATTGTCTGAGAACTCTAGAGT
Source organism: Fonsecaea monophora (assembly GCF_001642475.1). Classification (NCBI taxonomy): domain Eukaryota; kingdom Fungi; phylum Ascomycota; class Eurotiomycetes; order Chaetothyriales; family Herpotrichiellaceae; genus Fonsecaea; species Fonsecaea monophora. The sequence continues at coordinate 27,919 of NW_019174073.1, forward strand.
TGTCAGAAAACGTTCTAATCGAGATCCAATATAACAGACATTGTCGGAAACAACATCGCACCCTTTTTCATTCAGGATGCTATCCAATTTCCTGACTTAATCCATGCTGTTAAACCGGAACCAGACAGAGAAATTCCACAAGGTGGAACCGCTCACACCACAGCGTGGGATTATTTCAGTCAACAGCCCTCCACTTTGCATACCCTGTTCTGGGCCATGGCGGGCTACGGCATTCCACGATCCTTCCGGCATATGGATGGCTTTGGAGTCCATACTTTCCGTTTCGTGACCGAGGATGGTAATTCGAAGCTGATCAACTGGCACTGGAAGACCCTGCAGGGTAAGGCAAGCCTGGTGTGGGAAGAAGCTCAGGTGTTGGCGGGGAAGAACATCGACTATCATAGGCAGGATCTGTGGGATGCCATTGAGGCCGGTCAGTATCCAGAGTGGGAACTGGGAGTACAGATCATGGATGAGGCCGACGAGCTCAGCTTCGGATTTGACCTGCTCGACCCGACCAAGATCGTGCCAGAGGAGATCGTGCCAGTCACGATCCTGGGTAAGATGACCCTGAACCAGAATCCTCGCAACTATTTTGCCGAAACGGAGCAGATCATGGTAATATCACCCATCGGCACTACTTCTGACGAGAACAAGGCTGATGCGGCTACAGTTCCAACCAGGACATATCGTCCGTGGGATCGATTTCACAGAGGACCCTCTCCTTCAGGTATGTCTCTACATGTTAAAATTCCGTCCCGTCCACCAGCTCACCTTGTCTACGTAGGGCCGAATCTACTCCTATCTCGATACCCAATTGAACAGACACGGGGGTCCCAACTTTGAGCAGTTGCCTATCAACCGACCCCGGATACCTATCCACAACAACAACCGGGATGGAGCTGCGCAGAATTATATTCCCCTCAACGTCAACGCTTACACGCCTAACACAGGCAACAACGGCTCGCCCATGCAAGCTAATCAGACTTTAGGGGACGGGTTCTTCACGGCCCCAGGCCGTACAGTGGGCGGGCACCTCGTGCGGGAGAAGTCGTCGACGTTTGCAGACGTGTGGTCCCAGCCGCGGATGTTCTACAACTCGTTGATCCCGGCGGAACAGCAATTCCTCATCAACGCGATGCGCTTCGAGACCTCGCACATCACGTCCCCAGTCGTCAAGCAAAACGTCATCACGCAGCTGAACCGCGTCGACAACGACCTGGCGGTGCGACTTGCAGAGGTGCTGGGAGTACCTGCCCCAGCGCCGGACCCGACGTACTACAACAACAACCGCACAGCGTTTGTGTCCATCTTCAACTACTCGCTGCCGACGATCGCGGCGCTGAACGTGGGCATCCTGGCCAGCGTCTCGGTTCCAGGCTCTATGGCACAGGCGACCGCGCTGGCCCAGGCCTTTTCGCAGGCCGGCGCTTTCCCCTTCATTGTAGGCGAGACGCTGACCGGCGCGGTCAACCAGACCTACTCGGCCTCGGACGCGAGCGGGTTCGACGGCGTCATCGTCACCACGGGAACCGACGCCCTCTTCACCACAAATTCGTCCACCTCGGCCCTCTACCCCGCGGCCCGCCCGCTACAGATCCTCCTCGACGCCTACCGCTGGGGGAAACCCGTTGGTGCCTTGGGAGAAGTCACCGCGTCCACCGTCCTCGGACCCGCTGTCGCCAACATCCCCGCCGGGCCGGGCGTGTACACCCTAAATTCGACGGATACAAGGCCGTTTGTGACCGCCTTTGAGGGTGGGCTGAAGACGTTCCGCTTCGTCGACCGGTTCCCACTTGACTCGTCCTGATGAGGCCAGCAACGGTAGCGATGCGAGTGGCCAGTGGTCAGGTCCACCAGAACCAGCACTAGAGCCCGGGTTTCCTGGGATTGGAGTCATTTAAGGTGCAGAAAGGGGAGTCGAGAGTCACAAAGGGATCTGAGTGTATCCCCCGCCCCCCCCGAAGCTGGCCTCTCACTCACATCCTTCTCTATTTTTGTTCTTCTCTCTCTCTCTCTCTCTCTCGGGGGGTTATTTGCCGAGAGTCCCTCGATACATATCTATCTATATTCTAAACACACACGCGCACGCACGCACACAGAAAAGCGGACTACACACGTCACTGATGACAAGATCGGCCGTGTGTGCGTGTAATGGGCCTACCTTGCCTAGGAGGATTCGGGATTTTATCTATGTAAGTCGGCTCGGCGGACTGGAACACACGATTAGTGTGGGGTTTTGTCGGCGAAATAATGATAATAAAGAAATGGTGGTGTATGAGAGATCCTTTTTGCTGTTTTCCTGTTTCTTCTGAGCTATAGGAAGTGTGACTGCATGTAATATATTCCTTTGTGGTTATCCCTTTTTCTTTGACAGAAACTCCGTAAACACCTCGCTCGTAACCGAACTCAACATAGCCCACCCAGTACAGAATACACCGCTCATAGTGCCCAATTGGATAACATTTAACCACAAGTCTACTCAGTCAGAAAGAGGTATAGACCATGTGCCAGCTATGCAGCTCTGGCATCCACGGGTCTTGTCTACTCCTCGAGCGGTTCGGCCATTGCATTGGCCACAGCAACGGGCAAGGGGACCGGAGCCGGAAGAGGAGCAGGGCCAGGGGCAGGAACAGCCTGTTGCATGCCCTGCGCTGGTGCCTGTGCTTGTGCTTGTGCTTGTGCATATGCCGGTGCCTGTGCCGGTGCTTGTGCTTGTGCGGGGGCTGGTGCTTGTGCTGGTTGTGGAGGTCCCGGGCTCACCGATTGAGGTCTGCTGGCGACGGGTTTTCTCTGGGGAGGGGAATTGGGCATGGGCATGCCATTCGCAGTGCCTGGGTTGAGGTTGTTGTTGTTGGGGTTACTGGGCGGAGGAGAGTTGTTGGGAGGGTTGGTGACGCCGTTGGCACCGTTAACGCCATTGACGCCATTAACGTTGTTGGCGCTGTTCATGGGCGTCGGTCCATTTGGTCGGGGCTGTGCTTGTGACGGTGGCCCGTTACTCGGAGGAGGTCTCTGTGCCATGTTCGGGTTCGGGTTCGGGCTGGGGCTGGGGCCAGGTCTGGGACCGGCCTGTGGATTCCCATTGACTCCCTGGGGATTGGGAGGGCCGTTGGGTCTGGGTGCTCCACCGCCCGGAGCTCCATTCATGCCTTGAGGATTGGGAGGGCCGCTCGGCCTGGTCGGCCCGCCAGCTGGATTGCCGTTAGGACCTTGAGGATTCGGAGGACCAGTCGGTCTAGGTGGCCCACCGGCTGAAGGCCCGTTGCCGCTCTGGGCATTGCTAGGAGCTGGAGGCCTCGTCGGGCCGCCGGATGGAGTTCCATTGACGCCCTGAGAATTGTTCGGGCCACTCGGTCTGGGTGGTCCACCAGCGGGAGTCCCATTAACGCTTTGCGCACTGCCAGGGCCAACAGATTTCACGGGGACGGGGACGGGGACGACCGCTGCCGGAACCTCGCGAGGGCTCGAAGAGTCCTTATCGTTGACCCATTTGAAGACAAAATACAAACCAATACCGCAAAGCCAGACGAAGACACCCACGCCGGTAGTGAAGAACATCGTCGGCAAGAGAATGATCAAGGAAAATCCCGCCGCAGCCGTTACAAACAACAAGGCCCCGAGCAGAACAACAAGTACTCCGGCAAGCAGGGAGAAGATGAAGACCGTGACGGTCATCAGCCCAAAGAGGAGGAGTGGGAGGCCGCTGATGGCGGTTTGACTGAGCAGGAAACTTGCGAGGTACGGTCGGTCGGTGGCGAAGGCCAACAGCCAGGCTTTCCACTGTTGGCGTTGCCGCGGCGGGAAGAAGCGGTCGAGATAACTGCTGGACAGGGTTGCCAGGTTGTTGACGCCACCTTGCATGATGCTGCTTGCGGCGGCAACGCTGGGAACTGCGGGTGGACCGCTAGGAGCAGCATTAGGTCTCGGAGGAGCGGCGGCCATTGAATCAGAGGTGTTCAATCGCCGTGAAGGGTTGAGCTTGGCTTGGGGAGACCTTGAAAACGTTAGGCAGGATTGATCAGACAGTAATCATCCGGATGTTTGGACAAGCTTTTGTTATTGTTGTGATGTTGCGATGGTGGTGGAATCGCGTCAGGGTCTCGGGCGCGCAGTCACTTCAAGCATTCATGGCTTGGAGGAGGGAATGAGAGGAAGGATCTTTGCTTGGAGTTTTGTACTGTGCTATATGGGTACATTGATTCGACCGATGAGGATTGGTGTCGTCTGATGGATGGATTCAATCTGGAGGCGTGGGTTACTGGACGAGTAAAGCGAAGGGGGCTGAATCTCACGCAGGCGAGGCGAGACAAACTGACAAACTGACAAACTGCGGGCGGTGCCAAGGTGGATATTCGTGAATAAGACCAGAAGAGGCCGTTTCTAAGTTTGTACACGATGCTCACCCTGCAATCCTCCGAGACCGATTTGGGTTCAAAGATAGATCTGATCACATCCCGTAGCGGGACTCGCCATACCCGAGAAAGCGGGAAAGGGAGGAAGAGGTGGATATTATTGTGTGCCACCAGTCAGCACCACGCTTTACCCATCTGTTCGTATGCAGACACTATGTTCATTGGCCAGATCAAGTACTCCAGTTCTACTACATATACTCAGTTCAATAGTGACCCTATTTTTTGATTACATTGCCCGCCTGTGCCTGGATGACATCCTGTTTGGTGTTGGACGCATTATCTCCTTTGTACAGTACTCCAGATCCAACCTTGCTTCCTGCGTTCTCAGCCTGCGCCATTGAAGTAGCCCCCACCACTCGAAGAGAGGAATGCGCAGCAGCACGTTGTGGCCAGCGCTTCAGGAGGCGTCGGGGTTGTCTTGCTCTCAAGGATGGCGCATAATGTGGTTGACCCCGAAAGAAGCGTCAGAACTCGGTGCTGTTCGCTTGATATCTGGAGGATTGTCTGCCCTGTAGATCGAAGACCCCGCAAGATCCAGTCCATGAGTTCGAGACCTCTATATCCCGCGCACCATGGTTTGTCTCATGCCAGGCAAAGCCACAATGGGGCCAGGGTAGAAAGAGAATCACGGCGGACAGCCCAAACTAGAGTTGGTCCGAAGGCGTGTATTTTACAGCGGTGTGTTGCGGACGCCGCTGGCCATGGGAAGAGCTGATTATATGTCAGTCCCGCCACGATATCTGATCATGTATGTAAGAGGTGCTGGAGACATTTGTGGATATGTCCGAGTGAGTGTGGCATCGTGGATAAGCAGAGACTGGAATCATTGAGGCAATGATGACACTCACGTGAATTCGCGAATGGCTTCTGGGTCTTGGCGCGTTTCTCATGAATGGGATGAGACGCGACGCAACCTGCGTCATTGCATCTCCACCAGCTAAATACAATCTCTCTGTCTCCATCTCAAGTCTTCTGAGCCGCGGCACGATTTCTTCTGATTAATGATCGAACATCGGGAATCATATTGGACCCGAAAGCCCCCTTCGAAATTTTGTTGCCCGGCAGGATAATTATTTATGAGTTCTCTGTCCCTCCAAGCCAGAAACCGTGGAATTCAGCCAGGTGACAGCAGCCATCCCTCTCTCAGCTTGCACATCATCAACTCGGCCGTATGAATCCTCGATTCGAGGTTAATCATTGACGATTCAATCAGCCCCCCCTCCCTGGGCCTATCTACATGCGAAGCATCCCAGCTTGGACGCACGGCGCTGCTATGCGCCGCCAGATGCCAGGCACTCTAAACCACCTCACCAGTTCTCTAGACCCTCCACCTCGATTTAGATCCAGAATTTAGTATCAACACCCTCTAGGCAGCATCCCCCACATACAGTGTTGGAATCTTGTCCTTTACGTTGTCTGTGGAAGAGCTGATAAGAGCAAGATGCATAACAGACATTTGTTCCGTACCCATTCCTTCACAGCGAGGTGTTTGGTCCTGCTCGGGATATATCTCTAAGAGCTGGACCAACTAGAGCTGTCGAAGAATTCGAGCGGGGCTGCTCCTTGCCAAATCTGAAGACGGGCGACTCGCATGTTGGTAACCGGCCCACGGTGTTGCTAGTCTCCTGGAACATTCAGGCGTTGTCCTTGGGAGTCAATCCTAGCTTGTGGGAACCAAGTACGCCGTAACAGCACAATTGCATTGGGGGTATCCAAGACAATCCTGGAAGTCACAGCCTTGAAGGCCCTCGACTCTGCATTCCCGTGCGAATGGGCGCTACTTCCTTATCACCACAGGCTTATCAATGCAGAGTCTGCGACAGCAGTCGGTGGCTGTGCACGCGATATAATATGACCTCTTCGAACCCCGCCCGCCGTTTGGTCGAGTGCATCAAGCACAATATGATGATAGGTGAAGTGTGTCGCTTTCTCCATTTCCTGCTCTCTCAAAGTCACATGGAGAACATGCCACCAATGCCCGGCTCTGGTTCGGCGAACCCGGCCCAGAACAGGTCGTTGAATGGATCCATACCAAACGCACTGTCGAGGTAGGCTACATTGGCAGCTTGATGTTGCTGTGCAGGCAGTTGCGTCGGCAGTTGGACACTGTTTGTTCCGTTTGACGATGAGAGGCTTCGTTGGAGACAGTTCTGGTGGTAGATCTTCATGTTGGCCCACTCATTGGCGAGTTTTTGGAAGTAGCTGCAATCGTCATTCTTGAGTCGATGCAGTTCCTGAGCCCGTTGGCACAGGGTGTCGAGACACTTGTCCAGCCAGGCAGCTCGTTGGGAGGCCTCGGTGCTCGCGTAGGCTGAGTCGAGGATGATGGACGACTTGGTCGACAGCATGATTGCAAAGTTGACACTGCGCCAGTCGACGGCGGTCCAGTCGGCCAAGTCTTCGAGGCTGCTCTCGAGAGCTAACGAGAGGAATTTCATGATGCTGTTGAAGCAGTCGTAGATGATCGACACGCGGGTCGCAGACGGCGCTTGACCTTGGAGGAGCCCATACAGTCCCACCTCGCGCATGTATGACCGGATGCTATAATATCCGCGTTGGATACGGTCTGCAAATCCCCCCGAGACATGATAAGCGACTTGTTTTCCCTTTAGCAATGAGGCACAACTTACTCATATTGAACATGCCAGGCGGAAGGGCAGCTTTCCAGTCCTCCAACTGCCTCGACAATGCCCTGACCAGAATCTGGACTTTTTCGTCGGTGAGCTCGCCCACTTTCTCCTTGGAACCGTGGTCGAAGTGGTACGTGACCTCTTCGGCCAGACGGAGAGTCCGGACATAGTGAACGAGCGTGGTATCCGACGGATGTTGAGGATCTGCGGCCAGGGATGAAGCACAGTCGTCGAGATATTGGGTATAGGTCAACATGCAGGGTTTTCTGAACATGAACAAACCACTAAGACCGAGTCAGCAGAGATCAGGACGAGGCAGCTGGGCTTGTCTCTTACAAAGTCGAGACGTTGTAGGCGCCGATATAGGCCCTTCGAGCCTCGTAGCCCCAAAACTTTGACGACACCACCTCGTTGGTCTGCGTGAGGGTTGAGCCGGAATTGACAATCATATCGTGCTGTGTGACATTCATCGGTTTCTGGTCGATACCCAGCTCCACAGCCATGGTCACCACCAGTGAGGCCAGCCTGTAGACTTGGGTGGCAACGGGATAAGCATGCCAGTGGCACCTGGAGACGGTGAGACGTTGTTCCCTTCTTCCAGAAAGGGAAACCCGTCCTTACCAGCCAAAGTATACAAGCAATGCCTGTAGGAGATCCAGCGATCTTTCCGACCGGGCAAAGTACCTCTCCCCAAGATCCTTGAGGAATTTGTCCTTCAACGCAGACTGTCGTGCCGGTGTCCGCCATGTGGTGCTGATGAAGATGGCCTGGGCAAGCATTGGTCTCTCCTCGATCAGCGTCGCGACAGTGCATGCCTCGGGGAGAAGCACGTAGGGGAAGTGGTTCGACGACATGCGTCGGTAGTCGTTGAGCAAGCTCTCACACTCTTCCGGGGAAATATCAAGCAGACAGTTGCTGGTGACATCGGAGTGGGTGGAATGGAACCCAGATGGCGACACCAGCTCTGGGTTCTGCGACATCTGTGAGTCGGTATACGATGGTGTCGGATTGGACATGACAGCCGTCGTCGCATTCCCGGCGGCGTCGCACAGAGTCTTCTGGGTTCGAAGCAACGACAGGATCTCTGTGTAGCTGCTCTCCAGTTGTTCCACCCGACCACGTACTGTCATCCATGTTAGCGACGGGGGATGTCCAACTTTGGTAGATTTCTCAGGCGTGCCATACAGCGAGCTTTGCGCTTCCTCTGCTTGACTTCAGGTACTTGACATTGCTTTCCCAGTCTTGCACACCTTTGTGGCCCACAGTCGTCACTTCACCGGCCACCAAAAAGAAGGAGGGGCCTTTGGTAGAGAGAGGGAGAGGGAGAGGGAGAGACACTGTCGAAACAGTCTGAAGCTCACCTGTTGCACGCATCGCCTCCGTCGTCACTGGGAGCACAACGCAGCTTCTTCTCCCGACACTCCTTGCAGGCGGCGTGTTTTCTCTCTTCGGTCATTTTTAGGTCTTAGACTCTTAGTTCATCAAAAGCGAGGGCGAAGCAACAATGCTTGACAATCTTAACACCGGCCCCGGTGCACAAGAAGCCATATAAGGGAAAAGGCCACTGTGGACCTCGAGTGTTCATTATTCAAAATTGACAACCTTAGATGCGAAATGCATGCAATGCCATGCTCACCTCTGGCACCGAGTCGGCCGTGAGGGGCGGATTCGGGGGTCGGACACGATAATGAGGCCGATGGCTGCCGAACATCCGAGTTTATCTTTCTCCCTCCAACAACCACGCGGCCACGGTATTCCGGCTCTGTCTAAATGACCCTGTCGTCCTCCTCCTGCACGCTTGGTCCAGGGACATCTATACAAACCCAATGGCAGACTCGGCATCCCCCCAAAGACTTCTTGCCAGCGACTCCGAAGGCTTCTACCCGGTACATTATGCAATCTCGAGGGCCGTCTCCAGGGTTTGGTGGAGATCAGTCCGCCGCCGTCCCTCTGTTACTTCTGGAATAAAGAAGCGCTCACTTCCTCCTGGCCATCTTCTGCCTTGCAATATTAGCTCGCGAAAAAAATCCTGACCACCGCAACATGGTTTCGACCCCGGGGAGCCCCCGGTCTGAAGCCGTCCCAGCCGCAGCCGCAGCCCCAACGGCATCCGCCCCCTTTGATGAAAAGAGAGATGTTACCACTACTACCGATCAAGATAGCCAACCACCCCTCTCTCACTCCTCGGCCGAGCAGGATCCAACCCAGACCAATTGGTCCCAGTATACGCTCCCCAAGAGACCATGGCGACGGCGGGTGACCGACTTTGGCAAGATCATGGAAGCCCGGTATCGAGGCAACGGGCTACCCGAGGATCCTTACATCGTGCAGTGGTTGGACCATGACCCGGAGAATCCCATGAGCTACAGCATCTGGTTCAAGTGTGTCATGACCTTCCTCCTGGCATTTATGACACTGTGCGTGTCGTTGGCCTCGTCAGCATATACTGGGGCCGCCGGGCTCCTCATCCCGGAGTTTCACTGCAGCGACGAGGTGTTCCTGCTCGGCTTGAGCTTGATGGTCTTGGGGTTCGCGGTAGGACCCTTGCTATGGGCACCACTCGCAGAGGCCGTCTCGCGACGGGATATCCTCCTGATCGCCCTGGCCTTCTATGTCATGTGGACGGCAGTGTGCGCCACCGCGCAAAACATCACGACCCTGATCGTCCTCCGCTTCCTCTGCGGCACGTTTGGCTCGGCGGCCTTTGTCATCCCCGCAGGCCAGCTTTCCGACATGTGGGAGGCCAAATATCGCGGCGTGGCGCAGGCCGTGTTTTCTGCGGCTCCCTTCCTGGGTCCGACCATCGGCCCTACCATCGGAGGCTTCCTGAGTCCCGCGGCGGGCTGGCGATGGCTATTTGGCTTTCTCGCGCTGTACGCGGCGATTCTGACCTTTTTGGGCGTCGTGTTTGTGCCCGAGACGTACGCGCCGGTCCTGCTGCGACGACGGGCGAGGCTGCTGTCCAAGGTGACGGGCAAGACGTACATGACCAAGATCGACATCGAGCAGCCGCTGGTGTTTAAGAACGTGGTCAAGCGGTCATTGAGTCGGCCGTGGGCCCTGCTTTTCCGAGAGCCCATCGTGCTGCTTCTATCGGTATGTTTTTCCTTGCTTGTTTTTTCCACCTACATACCTTCCAGGGTTGTATTGAAGAAAAGCTGACGGCTTCTTTGTAGATATACATGTCTGTCATCTACGGGACGCTGTACCTCTGCTTCGCGGCTTTTCCCATCATCTTCCAAAAAGGCTACGGCTGGAATGCGGGCGAGGAAGGCCTCGCGTTCCTGGGCATCATGCTGGGCAGCCTCATCGGCACGGCCCTGATCGTCTTCGACAACAAACGCTACGCGCGCATCCACGCCGCCCACGGCGGGTTCGCTCCTCCGGAAGCGCGTCTGCCGCCCGTCATCGTCGGCGGCGTCGTGACCATTGTCGGCCTGGCGTGGTTCGCGGGCACGGCCGACCCGAGCATCCATTTCATCGTGCCGATATTGGCGAGCGTGCCTTTTGGGATTGGCTTCATGTTGATTTTCATGTGCTGCACAAATTATCTGTAAGTTTTCCAAGTACCTTTCCCTTTTCTTAGTTCCAGTCCACTACCTACCTACCTCCCTTCTTCTCGCTTGTGGGAACAGTCAATCACCCGGCTCTACCATGTTGTCACCTTTCCACCTGCCACCTCCTTTCCATCTATCCTCCCTGCCTTTCCCAAACCCCTCCCTCCCTATTGTCAATTTACTAATTGTCCGGGAAGAATCGACTCCTACGTCATCTACTCGGCCTCCGTGATGGCGGGCAACTCGATCCTGCGGTCGACCTTTGGCGCCGTCTTCCCCCTCTTCACCACGTACATGTACGACAGCCTGGGCCTGCACTGGGCGTCGGCGGTGCCCGGGTTCATCGCGCTCGCGTGCTTCCCCTTCCCGATCTTCTTCTACCGGTACGGCGCCAAGATCCGCCGACGGTGCAAGTACTCGGCCGAGGCGGCGCGGTATCTCGACAGCCTGAAGAGCGATCTCGAGAGGCAGCGCAGTCGGGCGTCCAAGGCTGAGGCACAGGTGGAGGCGGATGCGGAGGCAGGGGTCGGGGAGGCTGAGGTTGGGAAGGTCGGTGTGCTGGACCATCAGGGGAGGGTGAGCGTGGGAGTAGAGGGCGATGAGAAGGAGATGGATCCGGAGGTGGATAGGGATAGGGAGCACGAGCAGGAAGTCGAGGTGGTCAGGCACGGTAGCGTCAATGTCAATGCTGCCTGAAGAACGGGTATACTTCCCCGCTTCTCTCCTAGTCGTGCATTTTCAGCGTGGTTTGTCGGCGGTTTCTCTCATGGACATTTATGGGTTTGGATACGCTGCGCCGCGATCGGAGCCTATCAGCCTATACACCCTCTGCATCTAAGAGATGGAAGACCAGGATAGACGGGTCCCGGCCAAAATCTTATAGAGCTGCCTTCGTCTGGGTGGGGAGGTTTCAGACTCATATCTTGGTAATCAACATGTATTTTGGCATGAGCTGGACTGCACCCAGAAGCAGAAAGGCACACTTGCTTCATGAAAGTGTCCGTCAGTCGCTGAGGAACATTCTCGCGACCCAGTCAATGGCACTTTGTTGCATTTCCGCCTTCATCATCTGCTGCTGTTTCTGCAGCTGATCCGGTCCTTCATGAATCTGAACACGCTCCTCTGCAAAGCTCTTCTCTCGGCCAAGAAAACAAGCACGCCGCATCAATTCAACCAACTCAAGTCCCTGCGCCCGCATCAGCGCTGCATGACCCCTGGCAAGATCATCTGCTTCGGAGTTCGGCTGGTGCACATCTCGAACACTCGGAGGTGCCACGAAGACCCCCACATACGGCAAGGTGACGGATTCAGGGTTCCCCACGGCGGGCCAGCGTCTGAGGACTTTTCGACGGCGAGGCTGTGTCGTGGTCATCAATCTGAAACCGCTGTCCCTATCAATCACAGGCCTGGATTCCTGCGAGTCATCAGTGGCAGGGTCAGCGGTTTCATAATCTGCATAGCCATCGAGTTGGTCCAGACTCGTGCCAGTGATCGACTGATCCGCTATTGTACTTGCTAGAGGCGTGTCCTTGCCCGGCGCACGGAGGAATAGCATCGGACTGGCAAATGGATCAAAGTAAGCGGATGGTGTCTGAAACAAACTCGCTCGTAACCTGATCATTGCCTTGGCCGCTGCAATGACTGATTCCTTCTCTTCCCCATAGCGGTGTGTGAGCTTCTGCTTCTGCCTCCTTTGTGAGGTCGAGAATGTCTCAACGGTCTGTAGCTGTTCAACGACGTCGTCCAGCCCGGTCCAGTCTGCCATTGGCTCTACCAATGCAAGACCATGGATTTCATTGGGCTCTGTCAGAGCCAGCATTGTCGCGAGCCCGCCTCCGATGTTGCTCCCCAAGAGACATATCTTCGGCACCTCCAAATATCCCGCATTGAAGGCAGAAGTTGGAGAGGTGAGATAGTCGAATGCGGTCGCGACGTCGTGGACAGGGACCGGAAAGTATGTGGGCTCTTTCGGCGAAGATGTGGAATCTATGTAATTGCCTAGCCTATAGTTTATCGAGACGAGCGAGGTTGACGGTGGGAAGCTATTTCGCAGCTGTGCGAGGACGTCGATCGACGGGGTGTCCTCTGTCCCTATGTAGGGACCAGGAGGGAGGTGAACGAGTAGATTTCGTCGTCCGTGCTCTTCTCTCGTTGTTCGGTTCGGAGAGAAAACACTACCACAGTTAACAGACGGCTGACTTGTCGACAAGGCGTCGCATACTCGAGTTTGACACTCCCACTGAGTCCAACCGGCAGCTCGAGACTACGGTGTTTCCATGTCTGCGAGGTCGACTCCGACGCGAGGAGCCTTTTCTGATGGTAGTCGAAGCGGGGTATGCGCCCTTGCGCGGGCCGAAGAAAGGTGTTGAGGCCTCGACGGCAACAACATGAACGCATCACATGTCAAAAACTTTAGCAGCACCATACAATTTCACTTGAACGCGGCGAGAGAAGACGGTAGACGCGTTTCGCGATAGCCGATGAGAAAGTGGGAGCCTCGTCGGCCGGGATTGTCCAATCATGTCACCGAGGCAGGACGAGGCTCGCCTGTCAGGAGGCTCCGACTCGTTTCCAATGGGCGCAAAGGTACTTGTACTTGACCGTAACCTTATACGGCGGACTAAAATATCCTGTCCCCGCAGCACTTGCCGCCAACTCCCCGGCCACCACCAGGATGTTATCGATGCCGTGGTGGCCGTGAAGGAATCGGAGACCATCGGCACTGACTCGATGCTGGTGGTGGTGCATCAATGCTTCAGGTCAATCGCTGGCGCTTGCAGTCCCTCCTCTGATGTATAGACTTTGAATTTCCTCATGTTTCTCGCCCTTGTGTGATTTGCTCAGTTGGCCGCCTCGAGTCTTTGCTCCCGGTCTTCCACTAGACTTCAAAATGGCCAAACCCGACAAATTCTACACCAAAGAGTACATGTTGCGGCCAGGCATGTCATTTGCCCTTGATATTGAAGACCCTCGGCAGAGAGTGGAGGAATTCATGAACAGATACAAAAGGGAGCCCGTCGATGAAGTATGCTCTCTCCCGCAGGGACAATTCTTCGCTGAAGCAGGTTCTGACAAACAAACCGACAGGGCTTCGAGGAATCTCTGATGACAAGAGACCTCAAAGTTGTCAGCGCGACGGGGCCGCCACATGTCACGGCTGTCTTCGAGATGGACATCCTCCCCATGTACGGCACCCGTATGGGCAATGCTTCAGGTGCCGCCATCAGCCTCATCCATGATGTTTGTACGACGATGGCCATGGCGCCTCTGGCGCGGAAAGACTTTTGGCATTTCGGCGGAGTGTCTAGAGTCCTTAGTGTCACCTACTTGAGGCCGACAAAGGTGGGCGCCAACGTGTTGATTGACTGCGAAGTTCTGCAGGTAGGAGCCCGATTCGGTGCGTACCACGATATGGGTTTGGAATGAGAAACTGATGTTCAAAATTCAGCGACGATACGAGGGGTCATGAGGGACAAAGCCACGGGCGACATTCTCTCAGTCTGCGAGCACAACAAGGCCAGCATCATCTTTCGCGACAAGCCCAAGATTTAAATACTACCGCGGGTATTCCACTCACTGGATTCAATCGCCTAGGAGACTTCTGGACATATCAGTCAACATCTCTGCCGACTGTCAATATCAGCGATCAATTTGTTGCCCCGAAGTGCCATGCGACAAAGGATGTGCCTTTTCCATTCTCATCCGGCTCCAGTCAGCCACATTGACGTCGATTCAGCTAGGATGTATCTGATAGTTTTAACATGTGGTGCCAGCAAACTCTTCGGCGAATCTGGTCTCAGCCGCGCAGAAACTTCCCGCCACTTTTCAGCCACTGACACGCCACAAACATCCGCGATACGAGATGTCCGAGACCAGTTGACAAGCTGCATGGATTTCATTGGTGGATGCATCAACACCACTGCAGGGGGAAAGCGAGCCATGATCTCATCCCGCTCGGGCGTTCTCTGCCAGGGAAATCGTCCAAATCCCAACCAACGTGGGATTCTGCTTCCGCAAAGGTTGGCCAGGAGTATTTTATAGATAGTGCTTTTCCTTCTCGTTCATCTTCATCCTCGATTTAATATTATAGAATTCACCATAATATTCTTTGGACAGACATTCCTTCTGCTTTACTGTTCGCAATGGGCGCCACTCCCGAGAACTACTGTATGCTGCAGGGTTTCGAATGGAACGTCCCTGCCGACCAGAAACATTGGCTTCGGTTGCAGAACGCGTTGCAAGACCTGAAGAACATCGGGATAGACAACGTCTGGCTCCCGCCTGCGTGCAAAGGACAGGGCGGCGACCAGGCCAATGGCTACGACATTTACGATTTGTATGATGTCGGCGAGTTTGAGCAGAAGGGATCCAAATCTACCAAGTGGGGTTCCCGAGAGGACCTGGATCAGTTGAGCAAGAAAGCCCAAGAGCTGGGGATTGGGCTGTACTTCGATGCGGTGCTGAACCACAAGGCTGGCGCGGACCGGAAGGAGAAATGCCGGGTTGTCGAGGTGGATCAGAGTGGTAAGTCCTCAGTCATAGCCATGTCGACAATTTCTCCCGGGCTGATTTGGTGACGCAGATCGGAACAAGGACATTGGGGAGCCGTTCGAGATGGAGGCGTGGCTGGGCTTCGATTTCCCCGGGCGCGGCGACAAATACTCGGCGCAAAAGTACCACTGGGAGCATTTCTCGGGGACGGACTACGACGCAGCGACCGAAAAGACTGGCATTTTCCGCATTCTCGGCGACAACAAGCACTGGTCCAATTCCGTGGGAGACGAGGCAGGCAACGCCGACTTTCTCATGTTTGCCGACCTCGACTACAGCCACCCAGAGGTGGCCAAGGATGTCATACACTGGAGTGAATGGGTGGTCAACGAGTTCAAGCTGAAGGGGTTCCGCTTCGACGCCTGCCAGCACTTCTCGGAACGTTTCACAAACGACCTGGTGAAAAACTTGGAGGACAAGTTCGGCAAAGGCCAGCTGTTCCTGGTCGGCGAGTACTGGAGCGGCGACACGCAGGAAATGCTCGAGTGGCTGAACAACATGCACCACCCCTTCACCCTGTACGACTCGCCGCTGGTGTATTCCTTCTCGCAAATCTCAAAGACTGAGAAGGCAGATCTCCGAAAAGTGTTTGACAGTAGCCTGGTGAAGGCCAAGCCCGAAAGCGCAGTGACGGTGGTCATGAACCACGACACGCAGCCCGGCCAGACGGTGGAGACTCCCATCGAAGGGTTCTTCAAGCCGATCGCCTACGCTCTGATCTTGCTGAGGAGAGAGGGCTACCCGTGCGTCTTCTACGGCGATCTCTACGGCATGAAGGGCAAGCAGGCCGAGCCACCGGCGTGTGGTGGGAAATTGCCTCAACTCGTGCTGGCCCGTAAACTCTTCGCCTACGGAGACCAGGACGACTACTTTGACGAAGACCCGAACTGTCTCGGATTCGTGCGCAGGGGCACCGAGGACAGGAGAGCCGGCCTTGCCTGCGTCATGTCAAACGCCGACCCAAAGACAAAGAGGATGTTCGTGGGCGAGGAGCACTCGGGGGAGATCTGGACTGATGTGCTAGGGTGGCAGAATGAAGAGGTCACGATAGGTGAGGATGGCTTTGGGGAGTTCATGTGTCCCGGCACGAGCGTGAGTGTGTGGGTGCGCAAGGACGCCGAGGGCAGAGACCGGATGGACCAGCTGGACTTTGACGCCGACATTTACGCCAAAGCGTAGACAGGACCCTTTGTGTCCGAGGTGATTGGGATATAACGACATTTCACAGGCTTTTGGCGTGGCAGGATATAGAATCGAAAGAGGCGGGACAGTTATTGAACTGTTTTGGGAAATCGGCGGGAACCGGTAGAAAGGAAGCGATGGATGGGTATCACGAGACTTGCATTTTCAATCTGCGACCTGAATCTAGGATATCCAGTCATTATCACCGTCGTCGTCGTCGTCGTCGTCGTCGTCGTCATCACCACCATCAAGTCGTGGTGATAATGGATCAAAAGGGTTGGAGGAGCTGAAGGAGCATGAATCAGGTCGTTCGAGCTATTGTATACGAGGCCGAGCTTCTCTTTCCACATCGAGCACATCAAGCAAATCCCATCAAGCGAGATAGCCCTTCGTCCATTAATAGTCAGAATCCTCCTATGCTATTTCCCTCAATTTGTTCAAGGCGGTCAGGCGGCCAGTCAGGCCATATACATCTCCTCCTCCACTTGCTTACCTCCTTACCTCATTACCTCCTTACCTACCTAGGTATCTACGTATCCTAGATAGTGGATACCATCTACATCCACCTAGCTGAATACCTAGCTGCATACGACTACGCTATCACGTATGCTACATATGCTAGATTACGATCGTCACATCACATCGCATCTCGTCTGACATACAAAAGTATATACCTACCTACCTACCATCACCTAGCCACTGGATGCCTAGACGCCTGACTAGTTCACCAAGTCGTTTGGACGCTAATTAGTCGATCAGCTACATAAGCGATCGCAGTGCGGTGCGGTACGTCGTACTCGTTCCGGAGCGCGTTTGTTCTCCGGCGTCTTCCTCCGCGCGGTGTATTGACAGCGAGAACCTCCTGAATGAGTCGTGTCATTCAGGTCGTGTCGTATCATGTCGTGTCAGGCACGCAGCGCCAGAGTCAGAGCCGGAGAGTGTTGGAAGCCTGATGTGAGGCACACGCACTCACGCATACTCTGTCAATCACAGGGCGTCATCTGCACAGGTACAGACACAGATACAGACGATCATTCAGCCCTCGGTTCGGGGTGTGGGTATCTATCTGTATCCATCCGAGATGCACGCATCATATCTGGACGTCTGTACGGCCACGGCGACTGCTACGGCGAGGTCGGCTAGAGGCAGCCGGACGCCGTCTTCGTTGCGGTACTGGAAATGGATATAATGAGACAAACCTTGCTGTTTGTCTCGAAGATGGAGAGTGAGAGTAAGCCTGTTCTCTGTGAGATACTCTCAGATATTCTACAGAGACAAGCCATGGCTATCCTGACAACGACGACGGATACTCGCCTTGTCATCACAGTGGCCGCGGTATGCTTCATACTGGTTCGACTGCTGTCTATCGGCAAGCGAAGCCCGAAAATGCCTCCAGGTGCTGTGTACCCTCTCCTAGTCGATTTGATGGGGAACTGATAGAGGAAAAAGGCCCGCCGACGCTGCCCATAATAGGAAACCTCCATCAGATGCCCAAGAAGGATACCCACCTACAATATCAGAAATGGGCGCAAGAGTGTAAGACCCTGGAATTGCCTTCTGGAGTTGTCATGCCTGGTAGAACACATGGTTCAAGACTGACACGGTTCTCAGATGGACCGATCTTCTCCCTGAAACTGGGGACCCAGGATGTCGTGGTCCTCGCAAGTGGCGACATGATCAAGCGCCTCGTGGACAAGCGTAGCGGAAACTATGCAGACCGACCTGCGCTGTTCATGCAGGACATATTCGAGCACTCGCGCATCATCATGAGAGGTTACGACGACCTGTGGAAAGTCGAGCGGAAACTCTACCACCAGTTCCTCAACAGCACAAAAGCCGCCCGGTACACGCCTTACCAGGACCTGGAGACGAAGCAGCTCTGCTTCGACCTCCTCCAGCGTCCCGACGACTTTGAGGCGCTGGTCACGAGGACGACGCTGAGCGCGGCCACCAGTATGGCGTACGGGTTTCGCGTGACGGACCCGAACAACCCCGTCATGAAGGAACTCCTCCACAACGCACACGGGTTCTTCACCATGGTCCACAAGAGCCAGTTGCTGGACTGGTACCCTCAGCTGCGCTGGATCGTGCGCTGGGTCCCGTCGTTCCTCTACCCCATGTATCGGAATGCAAAGGAGATTTTTCGTCGAGAGAAGATCCAGTTCCATCAGCTGCTGCGCGATGTTCGGAAGAACCCGTTACCAAGTATTGATTCCGAGCGCCGTTGCTTCTTCGGACAATAATATAAAGCTGACTCGCCCTGTACCGACAGGTTTCGCGTCAGATATACTTCGAGCGCAAGAGTCTTGGGCGGGAAAGCCAGAAGGGGCCATCCTGACGGACCATGCCGCCGCATATATTGCCGGAATCGCCATGGAGGGAGCGACAGACACGCAGAGCAACCAGCTAGCGGGATTCATCAAGGTAAGTGGTGAATCACGAGTTCTGTGTTCCTGCCGTCGTCACAACTGACTCCTCAACCAACCTCCACAAGGCCATGATGCTGTACCCTGATGTCCAGAAGAAAGCGCGTGCGCAATTGGACGACGTCGTCGCGTCCGATCGACTACCTGAAGTCAGCGATCTCACCAGTCTGCCGTATATTCGGCAAGTCATGAAAGAAGTTGTCCGCTGTACGCACATACCTGTTTACTATCCACCATCCATCTCCTTATCCACACGCAAAAACAAGATGTGAGCAACGGGCTAATTTGCCCGCAAACAGGGATGCCAACAACTGTTGCCGGAGCGATCCCGCACGCCGCGCGAAACCAGGACGAAATCGACGGTTACACAATCCCGCAAGGGGCCACGATCGTGCTGGCTGTGTGGGCAGCCAACAACGACCCGGCGCTGTTCCCCCAGCCGCGCGTGTTCGACCCGTCGCGCCAGAACCCGGGCCTGTCCATGGGCGAGGCCGCACTGGCCAGCGACGTGCGCGACCGCGACCACTGGACGTTCGGGGCCGGCCGGCGTATCTGCCCAGGCATCCACGTCGCCGAGGGCACCATGATGCTGAGCATGGCGCGGATCTTATGGGGGTTCGAGATTTCCAGGGCGAGGGACGGGAATGGACGTGAGATCGAGGTCGTGCCGGACGAGCTGACGCAGTCGATCGCCGCGAGGCCATTGCCTTTCAAGTTGAGTGTTTCCTCTTCCCTTCCGTTTCCTCCTAACCTAGCCTGATGGTCCTCCTTCATCCGCCTATCTAATTCTGCGTTGACGTTGTCCATGTCCACGTCCCGAAATAAAGAGATACGACAAATGGAGAGAGGCGTGCCTTGCTGACCTGTGTGCACGGGGAATTTAGATGCGACATCCGCGTCAGAAGTGACAAGCACGCAGACACCGTCCGCAATGCCTGGGACGAGGCACAGCACGTGCTGGACGACGCGGGCAATTATCGAGTCAATGTGCTGTGAATACCTTTTGTGTATGGAATCTGTATCACGGAGCGGATAATGGATGGTGGATGATGGATTGTAGATCATGTCCCTGCCTACCTACCTACCTTCGTACCATCTTGCCCGTGGGATTGGAACATGACATCCTCCCCCGCTTTCAGTTACTTACCCATGTCAGCGATACCACCTAGAAGAGGGGAGAGGAGGAGTCACCTACACATCCGTCCACGTACGTCAATGTCCTGCACGTTGCCCCGCTTCCCGCTTTCCCACTTTTTTTCCTCGCGTGAGGGTTGAGTTGTTGAGTTGGGAAGAGCAGCGAGATCCGAGTTTTGAGCCGCAAGACGAAATGGACAAGGACCAGACTCTCTGGGAATGTCATTTTGGTGCGTGAAGACAGAAGGAAGAGTTGCACGTATGATTGATTCTAAACGAGGGGTGAAAAAAACTCACCTGAAATTAGTACGAGGCAATACCAAGACAAGGCTGCCAGTAAAAAGGGGCAGGTGTTCATGCACGCATCAACATATACATATATTATACAGATGATCCGTTGGTCCGACACCGATCCTACAATACCACACAGCCTCTCAAAGTCCATGATCCATTTCTCTATTGTCCATCCTGATTCAACATCCCTCTAATAAGGACATACAATATATACACGGTGTATATCTAGCCCCTCGTGACCGCCACCATGAAAGTCGTCCGCGTGGTCGACTACCACAAACCGCTCGAGCTGTCCGATGCACCCGAACCCCAAATCACGTCGCCTCTCGATGTGATTGTCAAAATCGGCGCTGCGGGCGTCTGCCGCACCGACATCCACATCCTCGAGGGGCAGTGGGCCGACAAGTCCGGGGTGAAACTGCCGTACACGATCGGGCACGAGAACGCCGGCTGGGTGCACGCCAAGGGGGAGGCCGTGGCGGGGGACCTCGAGGTCGGGGACAAGGTGATCCTGCACCCGCTGGTGACCTGCGGATTGTGCCGCGCGTGCCGCTCCGGTGACGACGTGCACTGCGAGAACTCAGTCTTCCCGGGCATCGACGCCGACGGCGGCTACGCAGAGTATCTCAAGACGACGGCGCGCAGCGTCATCAAGCTGGACCCGAAGCTCGAGCCCGCCGACGTGGCGGCCCTGGCCGACGCGGGCCTGACGGCGTATCACGCCTGCGCCAAAGCCGCGCGGGTCCTGAGACCTGGTAACTTCGTCGTCTTGATCGGGGCCGGCGGCCTGGGCCATATCGGGATCCAGGTCATGAAGGCCATCAGCGCAGCCACGGTCGTTGTGGTCGACAGGAACGCGGATGCTCTGGGACTGGCGAAGAACTTGGGCGCCGACCACGTCGTCCAGGCGGGAAACGACGACGGCTTTGTCAAAGAGGTCCTGTCTCTGACGGGAGGGAAAGGCGCCGAGGCCGTGATTGACTTCGTCGCCGAAGGCGGGTCAACCGCTACCGGGGTGCGCATGCTCCGTCGAGCAGGAAACTACTGTAAGTCTCTCTCTATGTCTCCCTATCCTCTTTTGCCATACAATGAGATTCTTCATCGCACCCTCCTTCTTGCGTGCAATAGACCGCTGAACGACAAAAACAGACATTGTCGGATACGGAGAAAACATCAATGTCCCCACCATCGACATCATCTCGACCGAGATCAATTTCATCGGCAACTTGGTCGGGTCGTACAATGACCTGGCCGAGCTGATGGTGTTGGCCGCCCAGGGCAAGGTGGTCCTGCACACGTCCATCTACAAGCTGGAGGACTTTCAGAAAGCCATTGACGATCTTTCGGCTGGAAAGGTGAGGGGGAGAGCTATTTTAGTGCCCTGAAAAGAGGACGACGTTGCCGATGGCGTGGGTATGATGTATACCAGGTTTCGAGCAAGGTCGCATTTTTAATGCCGTTATGGCCGTGGCATGTTTATTATAGCGCGCGCTCGTGAATATGCGCTATAAGATATCATTGACTTGTGCTGCTATTTCACGCGCTCGTGGACTTGACCACTGGATCGATCTTAGGGAAAATTTCAACGTAGTCGAATGACACGCATGGAGGGGGGCATCTGGGCAACAGAGTCGGGATCCTTGAATCATTCGTTTTCTAATCACCCATGGACCAGTTGGTACAAGCGAGACAGCATCCCCGGCCGGGTCTACCGCTGGAGCGGATCCGCTCTTGGGGGCTTTGAAAAGCATAGGGAAGGACAGAATAGGATAAAAATCAGAGGGCAGAAACTGCAGCATGAGCATGATCCGAATTCCCGGAGCCCCCAAATCCGGCATTCACCGCTAGAAGGTGTTACATGTTCATGAGAGAGTAACGGTTGCCATTTGGCATAATGTTAGTATGAAGATCATGAAGCAACTTTATGCGGAAGGAGATATAGATACCACCCAGTCCAAAAGCAGTTAGCTAGTCGCATCACCTTCCCGGGGCAGCACCACGCGGGGAGCAACTCAACTCGGTACCTGTACCGACTACTCAAGTAACATGAAAGTCGATACATAAACCCAACACTGATTTCCAACACCGTTACTACCTCACCAAGCAACACCTTCTCGTCACTCAGCTACCGCTATCGCAATCCCTCTTAGAGACAATCCCCCTCAAAATGGATCGAACCACCACCTTTGCCCCGGCAAAACAGTCCCTACCGCGCCCTTCGTCCGTCGCGTCCACAAACACTACCTCGACCAACAAAACCCGGCAGTACGCCCACCTGCACGCGCAGCTGGCCCAGCTCAACGCGCACCTGGCCGACACGGAGAACCTGCTAAGGATGACGGCCGTGCAGGCCCAGGACATGCGGTTCTTGGGAGGCTACGTCGGGGCGTTGTTCATGGGCAGCGCCAAAGTTCTCGGGGAGGAGAGTGTGCAGGGCAGAGGGAAGAAGGAGGACGAAGGCAGAGATGGACAGAAAGACTCGTGAGCACGTGGTTTAAATGAGGCGGAACAACAAGACCCAACCTCGACGGCCAGACCACACTTCTCGCACACGGGAATTCCCTCCGTGACGCGACCAAATCCAGCGGATCAAGACCCAGAGGGCAGTTGAACCTAGCTGTTTCACGGCATGAGGACATGATTGTTTCTCTTATCCAAGATCTTCGCACTTGGGTGCCGCTGCGTACCACTGCGCACCACTCGAATACAACACATCACTACTGTCTCTCATTTGACGTTAAACAAGAGTACGATCAGCCTCTCCCTCAATCTGAGCGATCTCTGGTCCGTGTTTGTTCTCCTGGCTCATCAATATTTGGAATGTACAAAAGTATTCAAACCTCGCAGCGCTGTTCGACTCGTTCGTCGCTTCAAGCTCGAGTAAATGAGACGGCAAAGAGGGAGATTGGCGCCTTCCACAACGATTCCATCCAGCTGACCCAATCCTCTTTCAAGGATGTGTCTGTCAGTCATCCCTCATCAACGATGCAGATGCAACGTCTGCATTCAAGAGAGCCACAACCTCGGATCGGCGCTTGTCACGGATCAGACTGGCCGCCATCCCAGGTTGTAAACCTGAGATTAGGAACCATATCACTCCGTCACGCTGTCATCGTGGAGGCTGCCGAGGACAAGATTCGGAGAGGAGTCCAACATGGCTGACAGTCTCTCCGCACGTCGTCTTCCGGCCACCCATCCCATGAACTCCGAATAACTCTGCGGCAATACACTCACATCTGCTGGTGAGAAGAAAGTATAAAAGAATGTGCCTGTGGACTTTCTTTCTTGGTCCTGGTGTTCAACAGGCCGGACGTGTGTCCGCACCATTACTTGAATGCGAGTACCGCCGCCGGGGTGAGGTTCCGTGAACGAAACGCCTGCCGCGACATAGAGCACTGAACCAACGGGAACAGGCTCTTCGAATGTGCTGGGATCCAGATTCAAGAACCGTGGACGGGTATGCGAGAAAGAGGCTGCACAGGTGAAAGCTAGTTCAAACGTTTGTTTGAGCAAAAAGCCTCCAAAGATCATGAAATGATGACGGTTCCTGTACTGCGGCATCATGATCTGGGTGCTGTGGATGGTACTCTTAGACATGGCCACTACGTTGGACGGCTGGTTTTTCGGGTTGTTGCGGTCAGCATATGCAAGGGAGTCGGTCCACATTTTGTGGATTAGAGCCGACTCATCCGCATCAGGTGGCTTGGTCAAGATATGTGCAGATCTCATGGTCTTCTTGTTTCTGTAGTTCTCCTCGCCCTTGGCGAAAAGCGCCTTCTCGGCTGGAGTGTTGACTTCCAAGGGAGCGATATTCATGGGTTTTTTGGTCCGGGGATCCAAGGCCACCATAGTGAAGGCACAGGTCATAAAGACGTCCTCTGGTGCAACCTGACGACCTGGAGCTGGAGCTTTGGCGATCTGCAAGGTCACTTCCATACTGCTCCGTCCGGTAGCGTACGTCACTTGTCCACTGAGCTCCAAGTCACAAATCTCTCGAATGGGATTCTTGATAGTAATCCTATCCACAGCTGCAGTCACATTGCTCACCCCTTCCCCAGTGTGTTTGTAGGCCACCACACCAGCCAGGGCATCCAGGTCCATGAGCAAGGTACCAATGCGGATTTGGCCCGTGTAGTTTGCGTAGGTATCGAGCAGCCATGGATCTTGCTACAGGATTGCACGTCAACCGGCTGCACAGGGAAATCACATCACACGCATAGGAGGCAACTAACAGAGAGAGGCAGGACAAGGCTGACATAGGTGTCCGACATTTTCTTGGGGGTCAGGTCTACTTTGGCACTCTCCACGACCGGCGTCTGATTGTTATTCTCCGCCTCTTTTCTTTCCCGAAGTGCCTCGATCCAGGGTGTTCGGACCCGCATCTCTGTGAGAGCTTTATAGACCCCGTCTGTACGAGCTGCCACGGTAGAGTGGAATGGTCGAGTGAGGGCATGTCTCGCCGGGATCACCCTCTGGGTGGTCTGGCGGACGAGCCCTGTCCGGGCGAGACAGAGGAAGAAACGTCGAGCCATTGGCGGAGGAGAGGTAGCAATGTGACAAGTTGGGACTCGCATGCCGGGTGGTTATAGGAAGTGAGTCATGCTGGCGGCAACGTGGTCTTAATTGCTTTATAAGGTAGGAGGAGGTGGGCATTCACCCACTCCAGCATTGACTGCGCATATTATTGCCGTTACAGAGTCGAGACTGAATGACGGAGTTTGTGCTCAGCATCAGTCAAAAAGACGCAGTCGGAAAAACCAATGGCCGATGCCGAAGTGATGCACCAACTTTCCCTTCACACAGAACGGTGTTTTTTTCTCCGTTGACACGCACAACAGCTGGCCCTTCAGGATGTATGAGAAGGTCATTGAGCTGGGTAGACGTGTCTTTGAGCACCGAAAATCCCATGTTCACTTACTAACTACGACAAGTACCAAGGTGACCTGTGAGGATGCTTCTCAAGCCAGTTTGATCCCCGACAAACGAGCCCGTCCCTCTCGTCTGTGGCTTCCTAGGGCAAGGTCTTTTCTTTTATCTCTTCAGTGTTCTTTTGCTGGTGATTTGGATCTTGCTTCACTCGTCTTGAATGATGCTAACGCAAGCATTGCCGATCTTGTTGAAGACGCTGAGGTAAGCCTCATCTCAAGGCGATCAATCTCTTGCGGTGTGCTCATAATCCACATAGCTGTGGACGCAGCTCGGATACGAGGCATCTCTGACGCGGTCGACTTGCAGAGGTAGTACCGAAACTGAGAGCGTCGTGGAATTGGACTTCAAACTTTGTGTAGGGCACTATCAACCTCCTGCACTAATACTAACCCAGGCCCCCAGGGTCAGAGGAATTTCGATTACCATTCATCCTTTCCCGTTGGAATTGCCCCGATAGAGTTGGACTCGGTGCGAATGCATCTACATTTTACAGGCGGGAACCCACTCAAACGAAGGAATGGTCCAGACGTTCGCCATCAGGATTCTCCTTTGAGTAGCCATCGCGCGGGCGAGAGTATACCCAACCCGCGGGAGAGGTCTAGCGTACGACTGCACCCCATGTCAACGAGAAGTATCACAGCCAAGTTGTCCTCGTCAAATGAACCGGCGTCATTAAAGGAGGCGTGTGACCAGCGACCGTTATTGGATGGAGGTGCCCTGTTTGCCCTCCTTGACGCGGGCGTGCGTGGCAGCATATGCTCCAAACCCCTCCGTTTGTCTGCAGGCGTAAAATGCCTAACTGATCAGAACGCATTCTCGCTGTGCGACTTTGCCCCAACAATATTCGTACCAAATTACGTCCAATGGTTTGAAGAGCAGGCCAGATTCATCCCGACCATTTCCAAATGCTTGGAGACTTTCCTCGGATTTTCGGAGCCTGGTGATCCACAACAGCAGTTCGGAGGATCCGTTGACTTGGGGTCTGGCCCTCACAGGGGAGAAAATTCTGCAAGGACCCTGCAGCAGGATCTCTGGTTCAGTTTCATGAAGGGCCTGCGATATCACGAATCTGCTCGAAGACTCCGACCTCTGCAGCTTCCAAGCAATAAATCACCTGAATCAATGCTAGATTGGGATCATCTTCTAAATATACCATGGCACGCCGAGGTGGAAGCGAAAGACAGATGGGAGCCTGAGCCTGATTCGGACGAACAAGCCATCGACCAAGACGACGATGTCGATTTGTTCCTCGAATGTGGGGTTCGGGATAATATATGTGGGAGCTACGTCGAACCGGTGACAGCAGAAGGTATCAATGGCGGTCGCAGTGGTGCACCAAATGCGTTGCATGATGTGGAACTCACAGGCGGTGGGCAGGGCCACGACGAAATACACGACTGCCCGATTGAACCCAACAGGGCTGCCCATAGGCCACCTAACCAAAACAGAAAGTACTCGGCCAGCCTGTCAGGGATAAGTGATGTGTCAATGCTCCTGGACTGCGAAGGACCTATAGACGGAAGGCGCATAATCAGGCAGTCAGGGGCCATTGGTGGACCAACCTGGCTTACTCAGAATGTCATCCGCATGCATCCGCTGAGGCAGCAACGCCATGGCATTCATCAAGTGGACCACGAGAACAGCCCATCCAGAAGGGACAGCTTATATGAGACGCCTGGCCTCGGCTGGTGGTCAGATACGAGCGATGCAAGCGAAATGCTTCTCGAAGACCGTCGTGACTACTATACAAACCCACGTCTAGCCGACTTCTGCTCATCACCTCTTTCCTTCAGCCAGGAAGGTTGTTTAGACGATTATCTCGACTTACCATACGACGGCAGCCAGGAGGATCTTGTTGGTGGCAGGACGATCCCCATGTCAACAAGCCAGTCCGGCGAACAATCGAACATCTCTCTAGCGGAGGTCCTTGGGAACGACCATTTATTGTGGCATATGTGGAAAAGGCGTGCAAGCGTGGCCCCTCGAGGGGAGGAAGACATTGTCGACATGAAAACACTGTATGCCACGGATCCAGACATGAAGTTGTTCAGTGCAAGATGGGACCTTGATCCGAGCGACATCAGTTCTGGGAGCAACGAAGACCCCATGCTACACGAAGCGTTGGAAGGCCGAACATCGCCTCGAGACAAAGCTCACTCCCCAGTGACACCCAATTCGGAAAGGCGATCGTACTTCACTCCAACACGGTCCTCGTCATCTTCAACCTATGTTGGGCGATCAAGTGCCGACCCCAAGCGACGGTCAAGTCTGATCAAGCGGTTTACTTGGGGAGGGCGGCAGACCAACGCCGACACAAGTACCCTGGATGTCGGCAAGTTGGAGCAAAGGACAATGGAAGTCAAAAGACGGAAGACTATGGATGACTATGACATGATGGACAGAGAGGCCAGCAACGATGACTCTAGCGACATGCTGTTTTGAAAGCGAGGTTCTGCGTGCCATACACTTTTCGGGCGTTCAAAATAGCGGAAAGGCCATGATCAAAGGACAAACGAGACTTGGGAAGGGCATCTGGGCGTTTTTGATCTCTTCGGCAACCTCCTCAGTGGATCTGAAGGACGGCTTTTTGCAACATGCATGCGCACAACAATGCTATACCTCGAGAAGGCAAGCAGTCAAAAGCGGCGGTTTTGGGAAAGGCACACGCTGTGCTGGATGTACTAACAGTAATAATGACCAACAGAAAATGTTTCCAACCTGTACATAGTCTATACCCGTAATGCATGAGAACATCCGCATGCGACATGATCACATACCTGGCATGCTCATGTGGATGAACCCCAGCGAATTTGCAACCTTAAGGGCACCAGAGGCACATACCAAGCGACCGAGCCACCTGTGCCCGTGTCTTCTGCAGTAAACGGGCATCAAACAGCGTCATGGCGTCCGCCAAGGGGCCAGTAGCAGGCGGTCAGGGAGTCCCCACCCCTAGAATGCCATGCGCCCAAGGTCGGCAAAGGGCTCCCCAGCTGTGTTCATTAGGCTAGAGGGTCCCCCAAGGTCCCCACCGATGGCCGCTAAAATTTTGCAACACGACATCATCAGCCGTCATGCCTCCTCACGCTCAACGCCCAGCAGCTTCCCATCCCATGCGCATCACCAGGTTTTGGATTGAACCACACCACAATCTGCATATGCTACGCTACGTTACCTGAATTTCCTAGCCTACCCTCCTCACCTCTCAGCCTCTTACTGGCTCTCGCCCCTCGTTGACAACTGGAAGCTTTTTGCAACGCAGTTGGCCCCCGTGCCCCTCCTCACTGGTCTTTTGTTCCTGGCATTTATGCCATCTGCAAAGCAGGCTTCTCCTCAACCTGCTCAGGAAGAAGTCCAGCAGCCGACCTTATGGCAGAAGAGTCTTAGTTGGATTCCTGGTACTCGACAGTTCAGAACACGAGCCAAACTTCTCTCCGATTCACGCGTACCTCTCCTTTACTTCGTCTCCGGCCTAGTCCTCGTTGGCGTTCTGCTCATTCAGTTTCTCACGTCAAGTGACGTCCAGCCGCGCCTTTGGGCTCCTGCTCCCTCTCCCGCGTCTTCACCTGCTCCTGCTCCTCCATATCCGACCCGAGATCCTCTGAGTCCGTTTGGTGACAGTGTCTACCGTCAAGAGGCGTACTTTGACTTGTTGGAACCGGGCACTCAGTGCAGACCAAAGTCTCCTTTCACTTCAGATCTTCCCGTTACACACGCGTTGACCAATATGGCGCTGGAGGCAGAGGCCAAGCGCCTGGTTGCACAATTTGAGTACACCGCCGAGGATGTGAACAAAGGTGTGAAGGAGTTCATTAGGGAGATGGAAGAGGGCCTGGAAAAGCAGGGGACCTCAATCAGTCAAATCCCAACTTACGTCACATCTGTTCCCAATGGCACTGAAAAGGTAGGAAGAGAAGCCATATTGCGATTCGGCTAACAGCAGTAGGGCGTCTATCTGGCCGTGGACTTAGGCGGTACCAACTTCCGAGTCTGCTCAATCACGCTACATGGCAACCAGTCCTTCTCATTGCAACAATCCAAAGTCGCCGTTCCGCGGGCTCTGATGGAAGCGAAGACGGCCCATGAATTATTCTCTTTCCTCGCCAAGCAGATCGAGTCCTTCCTGAAGACACACCACATGGACCACTTTGAGTCACACCGGAAGAAACCTGGCGAGGTCGAGTTTTTTGATCTAGGTTTCACTTTCAGCTTTCCTGTCAATCAAGTGGGCATCAACAAGGGTAAATTGATGCGGTGGACAAAAGGTTTCAACATCGAGGAAGCTATAGGACAAGATGTTTGTGACCTGCTGCAGAAAGAAATCGACGCATTGAATCTCCCGGTGCGAGTGGCCGCTCTCGTGAACGACACCGTCGGCACTCTGATGGCCAGGTCGTACACTTCTCCGGGCAAGACAAGTACATTGATCGGTGCTATCTTCGGTACCGGGACAAATGGCGCCTATGTTGAGAAATTGGACAGGGTCAAGAAGATGAAGGCAATAGACGAAGCAGAGGGCGGTGTTGCGAATTATGACTCGTCTACTGGGCTGATGGTCATCAACACCGAATGGGGTAGTTTCGACAATGCCTTGTCAGTCCTGCCTAATACTCCATACGACGTTGACCTGGATCGCGAGTCGGTAAACCCCGGCATTCAAATGTTTGAGAAGCGCGTGTCAGGGATGTTTCTCGGAGAAATCCTGCGGCGAGCTCTGCTAAGTCTCTACCAGCATCCTGATGCGGGAGTGGCCTTGTTCAAAGATGTGACCTCACACGACAATGATATTAGGAGTACAACCACAGTGGCTGAGGACAGTCCCCTATTTAAGATATGGGGTATCGATACCTCGTTCCTGTCCATTGTTGAGGAAGACCAATCGGACCATCTGCGTATCACCAAGCAGACACTCGAAAAGGAGTTGAAGGTAGAGGCTGCTTCAACCGAAGACTGTATTGCGGTCAAGATGCTCGTGCACGCGATCGGGAAACGTGCAGCGAGATTAAGCGCTGTCGCCCTGGCTGGAGTCATCATTTCCACGAACAAGCTACAAGAAGACGAGATAGTTGATGTGGGTGTCGATGGGAGCTTGGTAGAGTATTATCCAGGCTTCGAGGAATACATTCGCGAGGCATTCAGGGAGATTGAAGGTATTGGAGAGGATGAGAAGCGCATCAGGATCGGGCTTGCGAAGGATGGCAGCGGCTTAGGCGCAGCACTGATTGCGCTGGTGGCTCATAATGCCGACCAGCCCTTGTAGAATCAAATACAGCAGACAGCCGAGAGCGGATAGGCACTTGTATAATTGAGGCTCTGCATTGTCATGCTTCGTATTCATGGAAGAAATGGTCCGGTGACAATGGTCAATGAATCGCATTGCATTTGATTGCTGTGACCTGAGCGTGAAGTTCAAAACTCGAGGTCGAGTCGCTCAGTGGCTAAAATGTCCGCAGTTGAGAAATTCGGAGGGAGACTCTCGCACGATCACCATTCCCTGGCAATTATTCAGTGGAAACCAGCACCACTCAGCTACAACTCCCATAGAGTCTTCCCGTTGAATTGAAACGAAGATCCATTGACGCATGCGGATTGCTGCTCGCTGAAATCAATACAGCATGAGCGGTGACTTGCAGTCATGGGCGCTACCACGCCTTGGCCGCTTGTTGCCTCTGGATGATGACTCGCTCAAGGAAGTGATTGCCTACTCGTTGACCTTGTCTAAAGACGGCGCCGCCGAACACCTGAAGAACCTGCTTGGTGACTCTCCACAGGCCCTCGAGTTTATCTCGTCGTTCAACGCGCGACGAGGCAACGCGCAGTCCCCAGCGGCCGCCGTGGAGTCATCTGGGGTGCCGAAAGCACAGAAGAAAGGTCCCAGAAAGGGCAAACCTCCCCTCCACGCTGCAGGCCCGGTACGTCGCCCGGAAGGATATGGGGATGTCGCAGGTGGTTACACGAAACAGTACGAAAGCGATACGGACTTCGCCACGACTCACAGTCGACCGATCTCGAGAGACAAAAATGTGCCGTCAATGTCCTCGACACCCGATGCTCTGCAGGTGCCCCAAACAACATCTGGAGGGCGTACTTCCGGTTCTTCGGCTGCCTCTCGAGACACGTCACCAGGGAGGCACGCTCAGAAACTCCCTCCCTCGGCATCGGGCAACCTGATATCCGATTTCGGATTTGCAAATGTTCGCTCCAAACAATCTAAGAAGCCCGCGCATACGGGTCACTCTCAACCACAGTCTGGCACTTCTACGCCGCACAGGGGTGGTGCTACGACAACCGCCTCGAGCGTTGCGGACCTCACTGCCGCAATCGCGGCACTGGAGCTTTCTACAAATCCAACCCTGTCCACGCAAAGGCGAAAATGCCCTTGCAATGCTTCAATCCATCCGCTTTTCACGACGGCGCCCAACTGTCTGAATTGTGGCAAGATCATCTGCGCACTTGAAGGACTTCAACCTTGCTCGTTCTGCGATTCGCCCATACTGACGAAAGATCAAGTAAATGCTATGATCAAGGCACTAAAAGAAGAGCGCGGAATCGAGAAAATGGCTGTCCACAACGCCGGACAATCTCTCTCAGGGAGGGGCACACCGATTTTTGGGGCGTCAACCCCAGAGAGCGGGTCAGGCGATGAAGCCTCGTCTGCCGCAGCACGGGCACGAGCCCATCGAGATAAATTGCTGGCATTTCAGCGAGAA
Organism: Fonsecaea monophora; assembly: GCF_001642475.1. Classification (NCBI taxonomy): domain Eukaryota; kingdom Fungi; phylum Ascomycota; class Eurotiomycetes; order Chaetothyriales; family Herpotrichiellaceae; genus Fonsecaea; species Fonsecaea monophora. Next base: position 59,744 of record NW_019174073.1, read on the forward strand.
AACGCTCAACGGACTCGCGTCCATGATGAGGCTGCTGATTACGACGCCACTCTTACACCTGGGACTACGCAATGGATGACCCCCGTGCAGCGAGCTGCTGCGCTGAAGAAGCAGCAAAAGTATCTTCGAGAGCTGGAAGAAGCAAACCGGCCAGAGTGGGAGAAGCAAAGAACAGTTATGAGCATGAGTATCAAGAACGGTAAATTGGTGAAGACGTTTGAGCGGGAGAAAGCACCCGCTCTTAGACAGGAGAAGGGAGACCTTGCTGGTTCCGACAATGATGACATTGGAGCCGAAGATCAGCATCTAGCTCTGGAAGAGACTGGGCGGAAGGGCGCCTTCAGCAATAATCCTTTGCTTGCAAGTGGAAAGCTGATACGGCCGGTTTGGAAAGCACCAGGAGGTGGTAATGAGGACAAGGGCAAGGATCGGGAGACGGCCAGGAAAAGCGTCTGGAGAAGGGTACAGGACGACAATGACGACAACGAACAATGGATCCTGGATGGAGGATTACACGGTTATGGCACTGAGTCCAGGTTGATGGAGGAACAGCAAGAGGGCGGCTGAAGTAGAGCGCGAGTACAGCATGTGTCCTTGTAAGAAGAAAGCGAGATACCTCTAAAAGCAGCCTAGTGACGCTAAATGACGCTAAGTGGCTAGCCTCTCGCAGGAATGATTTTCCGACGTTGATCCGGAACCCGCAGCACTAACATGCAAGGGACAGAGAAACTTTTGTGCCACTAACGGTCAAGGAGGCAAATCCGAGGCGCGCGCCATTGCATGCAACCCCCATCCATCGTGATCAACATCTAGTCATTGAAACGAGTTTCCTGCAACATTCCAAGGTCGCTGCCCGCGCTCTCTACACACAACTATCGAGTTCTATTGACCTGTTGCCTCCCTTCACTGTCGCTAGCCTATACAACAGATCGGCAGTGCCTCCAACTGACACGCGAACCCCTCTCTCGCTACTGTCCCCCCGTTTTTTGTCCTACAAGCCACCGTCATCCCATCCCTGAAGGAATGCAGTTCAACCAGGCAACCCTACGATAGCCTCGATCCTGAGCAACTTCTTCTACACTCTACCTATATCTGAGCTACTAAGAGAGGGTTCCTATGGTTTAAAAAAAAAAAGAGCTGCTGTGATAATCAGCCACTCGGTCGGTTAAACTGGAATAACGTGCCCGCCCTCCTATCCTGGATACCACGCATCGACTATGCTGCGGACTGGTAGGACATTCTGCAGTATAAGCCGTCGCCTCAATGCTGGCCATTGACAGTATTCCTGTGCTGGGGTTCAGGGATATCAATCTCTCTAATATCATGGATCCTGAGTTGCCCCCAGCCACCAATCCCCGGACCATGCTCCGACCAGAGGATGCCTCACGATTAGGACGATCTCTTCGCCATGACGATTCCGACAGAGCTCGAGCCGCGAGCGAGCACACCAGGTTGAATGTTGAAAGAGGAGGCACCGCCCTGAATGCGGAGGATTCTTCCCCACAGGCGGAGGAAAGGACGGGGGCACAAAACAACGTCGGTCGCGAACCAGCCCTCTTGTCTCTCGAAGATACGACGGAATTGTTTCGGCGAAAGGTCGCGGATGCCAGACAAGATACCGAACATGCGTTGGCTGGAAGCGAGGCCGTCAGTGACGTCGTCAAGCCGAAACTCACCTTGGACCTGGGGCACTCCAACATCGCTAGATTGCCCGAAAGTGTGGTAGACCTTATCAAAACCGAGGTTGAACGGTTGTCGTTATCCCACAATCAGATCTGGCATATACCGCTTCGGTTCTCTGAATGCTCACACCTACGGTACCTCAACATTCGGTCGAACGTGTTCCGGGAGATTCCACGAGGGGTGTACAAGCTAGCCCAGCTGGAAATCTTAGATATCAGCAGGAACAAAGTCCGAAAAATCTCAAGCGACATCAAAAATCTGCGATCCTTACGTGTCTTCTCGGTCGTGCACAATCGGGTGGAGGATTTGCCGGTGGAGCTTTGTGAGATGACTAAGTTGCAGATATTGAAGATTGCAGAGAATCCCCTGCGGTTCAAGTTGAAGAAGATTGTGGAGGCGAAAGAATCCGAAGTCTCATTCTCAGAAATGACGGATCACGAAAGAGAGACTGCCATCACGCTTGAGATCAAGCGGTATTTGAGAGAACTACATCCCGTCATCACACCCATTGACGTTGAAGCGTCTCTCCAACTCGAGGACAACCCGACGGAGACAACACCGAAACCTCTCAAGCGATCTTTGAGCAGCAGATTTCCGGTCATCCCCAGCACCACCAGTGCCGAGTCCTCGGCGGACGCCAATAAATCATCACCGAGCCAGACACTCGCCAACCCACCTCCAGTACCGACCCGCTCACACTATCGGATGACGTCCAACACGCAACCCATTGCTCTTCGACGGCCAGGCATCACCCCTCTCATTAGCCAGAATAACGAGAGAAACCGGAGCAACAGCGAGAGTGTTCTGCAAGCCTCGGCCGCTGCTCGGCAGAAAAGGATGGGCATGCTGCGAAAGGAGAAGCCTGAGTTGGACAGTATTGACGAGCTCAAGGTTAACCGAAACAGCCATCTCCGAGGATTTAGTCACGGCTCCGTTCTGAAACGTAATGGTGCTCTGTCATCCCCTGGCGGGAATAGCTCTTCGAGCCCCAGCAGTCCACGCGATCCTAGACGACACAGGCTTGCCTTTGTGAAACGGTTGTCGAGCCTCCCGGAACATAAAGTTGAGACCGAATGGAACAATCCCGTTATCGAAGGCGCCAAAGGCATCTTATATGCGCTGTATCAGATTCACCCACAAATATCTGGTCTTATCGCTGCAATCAGAGGCAAGGACGTGCGGAGGAGCACACTAGAATTTACCTTTTTCAACGCTTCCACTCATGTTGACCGGCTCAACTTGGCACTGGAGGACGCCGACGCTGTCGATCCTGCAGATGCGGATGCGGTTGAGAAAGTCGAGGACAGCGTTCGAAGGGACTGTGCAACCTGCATCATGGCCTACACGCACGTAACTGCGCAGCTGCAGGACAACGTCAAGAAAATAGTGGCGGGGTCTGACGCGCGTTATGTGCGGACGCTGATGCTTCTCCTCTACGGAAGTATGATTGAGGTCAGGAATGCAATTCAAAGCTTTGGGGCGGATGTGAGAGTCGCACAGGGCCCGGGCCATAGAAGACAGATGTCCAGTGGAAACTCGCATCCCATCCAGACTATCCCTGAGGAGTTCAGCACTCCTTTGCAGCCTGTCCGAGCAATCACACCCACCCGAGACAGAAATGTTGCTTCCAGGCAAGCTGGGAGATTGCGCAGTGACACGGCCATTCAACATCCAGTTGCCGATAATATTCCAGCATATCAATCGAATCCTGTACCACCTGCAGGTTCGGCTGGCCTCCCGACTCCGATTCACTTGACCGGAACCACTTTGAATGGTGGGACTCTTACTGGCACTTCTTCGACCTTTTCAAATAGTGGCACTCTCACCTCTGCTTCGAGTTCTGGGTTCAGATCACGATCTGGGTCACGTATTGGCACTACGATGAATGGCTTCACGTCCTCATCGGTAGCAAGCACGCCTCGTTCGGGCGAAGTCTTTAGCATCCCGCCCTCGAACCCCTTGGCCGCCCGGGTCAATCCTGCGACGGGTCTCACTGATGCCCAAGAGGAAGCCGTCTTCGAGCAGATCTTCCTCGCCCTGACAAGAGCCTATGATGCTGCTCTGCACACCATCCCGATTGCGAAGGCACAATTCCTGCGTTGTCTTGAAGCGGCAGAAGAAAATCGACAGCCGAAGGCAGTTCACGATCTATGGTCGACCCTGGTCTATCGCTGCAAATTATGTATCGACATCAGCGAAGCTCTGCAAATTCGACTTGTCAATATGCGGCTACAAGATCCTAGCACACAAATCGTCGCCGCTGGCAGCGGTCGGAATGACCCCTCCCTGTGGCTCCTTTGCAAGAACTTCTTGATGAGTTTCATTGAGCTTCTGACGGAGATGCGGATAGCCAAGTCTCAGAGATTGCTGTCACAGGAGCTCATTACGATGTTGAGAACGGTTCAAAAGGCCAGTCGTGAGGCAGGGAGATTGATAGAGACGAGTCCCTGGCAGTATCTGGCCGACAGTGCTGCGGCTGCAATGCCACCACCCAGCGTTTTCAGTGCTAACTCGAACCAGCCGCCCGGCGCGGTGGTCAATGGCAACGGATATCCCAGTACCGTTCACGCAACGATTGCCAACGGCGGTATTGTCTCTCCATACCCGCCTAACACGATCTCCGCCCAGACCGCAAGCTACCCGCTACAAAGCCCATTCCCTCCCAGTCTCTCGTCCGCAAACACACCCCACACGGCAACGAGACAAATGGTCAATGGCAGCATACCTTCGATATCCTCCATGTCAATTAATTCTACACTACCCGGGTCTGGCGCCGTCAATGGCATAAGCCCCGTCTCTGTTCCGCTTCCAGCGACACCGCTCTCGGCAGCCCTCGGGCCGGCCGCCCAAGCAACGGTCCCGTACAATCCAAACGCCAATCTAAGCTCGAGCACTCTTGCAACACCAACGAGCTCGTCTGCATTACTGACTCCTCTAGCGACCGTGCCGAGCACACCAGCCAGTGCGTATGGAGACTCGTTTTTCCGAGGCGACGTGTTTCAGAGAGCGGACAGCCTCCTGAGTATGCCGCAAGTTGGAGGAGTGAACTTTTTAAACAGGCGATAAGAGGTCAACTAAGCAACAAGAAATAGGGAGTTCACGATGTCGCATGCCTCGATCGCTGATGAGATGATGGGAAATGAAGGAAACGTCCGTTTAGGAAAGATGCGTTTGAAATGAAATACGGCAAAATAGAGAAAAGTTGGGAATCAGCTACCTTTTGGACGACTGTCAAGCTCCGTCGACCGATTAATCCTGAGGGGGAGAGAGCATGGCGTGGTCTGTCTGTACCATCAAATGAATCTGTACATGTACATATATATATGTATACTCTGTGTGTTACACTGCGGCGTCCACCAACACCTGACTCATATACCAATCTGACGATTCAGAAGACACACTCTGTGTAGAGCTCGGTGGTACCACAACCAATCAAAAGAACACACATGCAATGAGTACGGTAATGTGACACGAGACGTAAGTGTCGATGCGCAGCAAGATA
>NW_019174074.1:0-64737 GCF_001642475.1 Fonsecaea monophora
TTTTTTCTTACTTTGTAGGTCAGTTGTGTTCGTGTCTATATGTGTGTGTTCGCGTATGTTTGTATGAGTTACATTGTTTGTGTATGTGAGAGTATATGTAGATGCGTGAGAGATTATATTCTATCGTATATATGTTTCTGGTTCTAATAGAAAAAGAAAGAGTACTGTGTCCCGTAAAAGCTCTCTCTTTTCTCTCTCTCTCTCTCTCTCTCTCTCTCTCTCTCTCTCTCTCTCTCTCTCTCTCTCTCTCTCTCTCTCTCTCTCTCTCTCTTTTCTTTTTTGTGTGTGAGCTTTCCAAAGTATTACTCCTACCACCAATCCTTCTGATATCTGATCAAAGTCCGAGGCAGAGTGCGCGCGCGCGGGCTCTAACAACAACGTCATGTTGTTGCCCCCCCTCCCCCCCCCTGATCCACAAGATACGAGATAAGATAACGTGGCTTGTCGTCGGGTCTGGTTAGGTCAGATTGGCACAAGAGTTGGCACAAGAATCCAAGACGAAAAAGAAATGAAGAGACTACAACTACCAAGAAAGAAAAACAAAAACCTCTTGGAGTTCGACAGAGGGTCGGGTTTCGGATAGACGGCAACAGAGGTCGGAGTTTAGTTGTCGCCCGATCGAGAAAATAAATGGGTTTGAGTGAGGTTTTTGGTTCAAGTGTTTGTTCTGGGTAGAGACCTCCGTGCGTCGTTCAAATGTGATAAAGGTTAGATATATAACTATATGGTTATATACTATATATGCCCTTTTCTCTACCGCCCGGGTTTACTTACCGGCCATGGTATAACGCGCGAGTGTACAATCTTATCTGCTGTTCGCCTAGGATTCACGAATAACATCATCTTCTCTGCCCAAGATACAACGAAAGGTCATTTTGCAGCAAAAAGAAAACCCTCGGATGTGGTCGGATATGGGTACCCATTGAATACTTTTTTTTGGGTTACAAAATATTACCAAGTACATTCCAAGACTCCTTTTTTTGTTACTCAAGTATCTCCTTGAGGCTGGGCTGAGCTGGGCTGAGCTGGGCAATTGCCGGATTCTGCATCTCGGCGAGGGTTTCTTGTACGTAGTGTAGTAGTATAGTGTAGTGTGGCGTGGTGTGTCGGGTCGTGGTCGTGTTCGTGTCCGTGTGGTGTGTGGGTTTACAACGTGGTGGAGATGGGAGGTGGAGATGGAGGGGGGGCAGGATCATAACTGGCGACTTGGACCAAGTTCAGTGTTGGTGACTAGTGGTTGTTGGTGGTGGAGTATACACAACCCTGGCTAGCTTGCTAGGGTATAATTGTACGTACGAGCAATCTGCTGCTCATTGAGTGGTTAGGGTAGGTACTAAATTGGGCACAGAAGTGGAGATGGAGTATATTATAATCGGGGTTGTCACTGTTCTATCAGTCTGCTCGGTACTTTTACTTCTTACCTGCTTGTACTTGTAGAACTGATATCATTTCTTCCAGCCACGCTCCTCTCCAATTCCCCCCTTCCTCCCTTTCCCGTGCCGGACCAAGGACCTCTTTCTGGTGAAGACGTGGGTTGTTTGGCCGATTGTTCTTGCCGCAGACAGGAAAGGGGAGGGAAGGACAGGAATGGGGATAAAGAGAGACGAGCACACCAGCGAGCCTGTTGACCAGCGGTCACACTTGCCTTCTTTGATGATTGGTGACAAGCTCCTACCTTGTTGCAGACTCACCTCTCTGCCACGCCCCCAGAAAGAACCTTTGCTAGCATTTCTGCCCTGAGGCAAAGTTCTGTGGACATTGGATAATTTGGATGACGGCCCGCAAAGCAAGGCTGCCTCTGCCTGCCAAAAGCCACAGAAACTTCCCAAGTTCATTTGTTTTCCGTAGCCAGCATTCGACTATGGTAAGAACAGTTCTGATTTTCTCCAACATGGTGATGCTGATAAGGTTTGCAGTGATAGCATTGCACAGCCACATTGAGTGTATGTCTCCCCCTTAGAGGTCATATACGTCTGGTCCAGCATCGTGGAACGGATTTTGGTCAAACCACTCTTCAGCATCAAAGATAGTTGCCTCTGTCGAATAAAGCTCGTCGAGCACGCTGTTTAGTTCTGTAGAAGGAATAAGCCATAGGCCGTGATTTCAAAATTTCAGGCTCACTGGATAATTCGAGTGGGTGCAGTGACTGGAGTGAGAACTTGGAAGGATCGAAAGAAAAGGCGATCAGCGGCGCGGGCAAAAGTGTCCCTGAGTAGCGCTGTAAGCAGTGGCCATGGGAGTATGGTTTAGGCATATACCCTTCTTCAGACTGATCAAGACTGGCTTTCTCGTTTCGTCCTCTTCTAGATACCGGTCGAATGCAAGCCTCGTCAAATCTTGCATTAGGATAGTGTTGGGCATGAAAATAGGCCCGTTCGCTTCTGCCCGGGAAGCCAATCTCAGTACTCTCCAAAAAGATGCTGAGTGACTGCGCACTTGGCTTTTTGTCCGATACTCTCGGATATACCAGACCATCATCCGATACTAAAGCCCGCTCGTTGCTGTTCGAGTCCTCATCCTTTGTGAAGGCTGAAAGGTTTGATTTGGGGAAGAGCTGCAGCCGGTACACGGTCGTTGGAAGTGTGGAATGGAGAGAAACAGTCGAAAGCCTCCGCAGGTTTCCCAGTTTTTGAGAAGACCAGAGAATGCCGCGTTGGCACGCAGAATAAGAATCGACCGACTATGCTGAACATGTTGAGTAATTGACAAATCAAGTTTGGACTGACCTACGCGATTTGGCGATCATGTGCAGTTCGCGAGATGAGATTAGGAAAGTATACCGATTACAGTTCTTTAGGTGCAAATACGCACACTTTCCAACCACGTAACTATAGATCACGATGACGAACCCATCTCTTCCCCACGCATAATAATGGTATCTATTATATCTATCTATCCTATAAATCTGCACCATTATTGAAAAGATCGATCCAGACAGACTCGCAAAGCAAGACCCGGGAACAAGATCTGATCGCAGAGCTGTTCGCTTGGAAAAGCTCATCTGTCAATCAACATATCATATTCTTTGGAAGCGCTGCCTCGACAAGAAGGAAGGGCGTGGATTGGTGTTCAATGATCAATACACAAAAATTCTCCGGAGGGTTGTAAAACGACCTCGTCTTTTTTTTTGGATTTCAATTCTCTGACCTTTCTGAACCGGATCACCGGACGCTCGACACCATTTGTCTACCTCGAGCGCAAACAAGGTTGAATTGTCCTTTGTAACGTTAAGCGACATATTTGCTTGCGTCACCCTCAAGATCTCCCACTCCTTGACCTGACTTTCAAAACGAATATTAGACAAGCCCCCCCCGGGGGACTGTGGAAACAACAGCATGGCTCCAACGTACTCTTCCGAGACTGTCTTGTATCCGTGTTCGCAGGTCTTTCTCCATATCCACCTTTGGCAAGGTCTCGATTTTCTGGTTCCCCCATTTCTTCTCGCCCTTTGGCACCTTACTTGCCCATGCTGCCAGGTCTTCTATCAGGATGTCACCGTTCATCTCAGTGCGTGCACCGCGTATTATGGATTGACTCCTGATGTTCTTCGGGTATAGGTGCTGACTGTTTAGTGGAGGCGTCGCCGGGTGACGATGAAGGCTTTCCGGAATGACTCTCCGTACTACAGCCGGCGGTATGTCTTAGGGTTCTAGACGCCGATACCCATAGTTTGTTCGGGTAGATAGAGTTGTTTTACCATGCGCGATGAGGGCCGCAGGGAGCGGGGCGCGTTTTCGTTGTGGGACGAAGAACCACGTGACGCTCAGGGAAGAGTCAAACAAATCCGGCACCCCGGATCTAATTAATACCAACGGCTGCATCTCTGTGGGGGGATCTCCGCTATCAGAACAGCCTCTCTTAGCGCTAATAGAATCGCGTCCCGTCTCTCATATCATGTTTGTGAAATAGCCGACTCGACCAGGAAGGGCGATGTCCTACGGAACGAACGACGAGAACTCGACAAGAATTTCTTTGTCCTGGTCCTGGCTCTCCCACTCGCCAAAAAAGGAGCCACAGACGGAGAGAACAACAGACAAGACCGCCTTGTCTTCCCTCAAACCCTCAAAGAAAGGCCCTTGTATTGTGACAATGGAAGACACACATGGGATGCCTTTGTTGTCTATGAAAAGACTCTCCTCCCCATCTACTAGAGTATCTATCTACAGTCCCAAAGGACTCCTTTTCTTTCGCATCCAACCCCCTCCCCCCCCTTTTTTTTATCGTACATGTAGGTTTTCTCCATCCATCCATCCGTGCTTGCTTTGCAACCTCCAGATCCGCCAACACGTACACTCACACACACACCCACATTCATACCTCTCTCTCCTTCTCTATTTCCAAAGATCTCTCTATCCCCAAGCAAAAAAGACAAACAAAAGCCCAGAACCTGAAGACCACTCACAATCATGCCTTTTCGCTTCTCTGAGCTCGCAAAGAGAGGTAAGTCTGTGTCCAAGTCCGGAGCGTTTGAAGAAGAAGAAGAAGTCGCAGCAAGACCTATGACCACGGCGCGCAGCTCCTACGCGTACAGTGACTACGTCAGTGAGTACATCAACGACTATACCAGTGAGTACGCATACGATGTCCGCGACTCAAAGCCAAAGTCGAACTCAAGTGGTCTTCCACAGTCCGCCGTGTCACAGCGAGTAGGTCCAAGACGACCAGATCGGACCGACACTCCCGCCCCAGCCAGCATCTACTACGACAACGGCACGGGCGTCCTCCACGCCAACTTCGTCCGCGACCAGAGCCTGCCGCCGCACGTGCGCACGACGGCGCAACTGGCCGAGTTCATCAGGACGCGCGAGGACAGCAGCAGCGGCTTGGAGGACCGGGGAGTAGCACCACCACCCGCATCCTTCTTCTCCACGTCCTCTTCGTCGTGTTATTCTTCGCATTCATCATCGTCGTCGTCGTCGTCCAACTCTAACCCTCCCTCTCCGAGTCAATCTACCGGACCCATGTACCACCATGCGCCAGTGTCAAGATCTCATGAACGTATTCGAGTGACAGCAGCAGCGGCGGCGGCGGCGGCGGGAATTCTAATGCGACATCACCACGTCGCGCGACCCACCGTCCGCGTCCGCGTCCTACCCGGCGCGACACGCACGCATAGGTACCAAGGGTTCTGGCTCAGACGGGGGACGATGCGCAAGACCAACAACTCCGAGACCGAGTCTGGCAAGGAGAAAGGCGGAAAAAAGCGGGCCGAGAAATCAAGGAGGTGAGAATGACGAAAGGTAAGAACAACAATGAAAGGTCAGAAAGGTGAGAAAGAAAAGAAAGAAAAAAAAAAGAAACAGCCGCTGTGGTAGGTAGGTGGATGGGTGATTGGGAGACCAGGAACAGGTACAGGTACAGGTACAGGTACAGGTACAGACACAGGTAAGGGAGATGTAGAATCGAGTGTTCTCGTCTCGTCTCGTCTCGTCCTTTTGTATCAAAGCCTGAAATTCACTACCTTGTATGTATCAGGGACCAGGTATCTTGTTGACCTCGTTGAAATAGTAACGAATATACAAGTCAAAATAAACCATATCCCACGCTCACGCGTTGACCGTCAAAAACAGCACTGCAATGATTCCCACATGCTCTTTTCTGAAAATCTTTCCCCTTTTGTCTTTTTATCTCTCATCTCACATTTTGTAAATGTGATAATCAAATCGAAAAGGGAGATCAAATCTCTGCCTCTACCTCCGCCTCCGCCTCCGCCTCTGACCGGTTCTCAAGGCCGAGGATGAGCCAGTGGATATGTAGCCCTTTTTCCCACCCAGGGCTGTTGTCAACGTACCTTTGAAGCACTGCCAAACCTCCATTCGTGCTGGTGGGAGTCTTTCTTTCGCCGACATCCCAATAGCCAACTCGGTGTGCTCTGGCCTGAAAATTGAATATTCCAAGATTATTGAATGACTTTTCTGACCTCTCATCAGTCCCATATCTTATCCTCACTTTCCCCTTTCTACGCTGTTGCGCTATGCCCCGGTTCACGGCTGATCTCGTCGTAGTTCTCGCGTCGTGCACATGGCATTGGGCGAACGCTTATAGCATAGGTTTGATGTCGTCCGCAACCTTGAAAGGCGCCTCGGTCTTGGCCTTGATCTCCTCAACGGTAACTCCGTCCGCGAGTTCAATAAGCGTCAGGCCGTGGGTAAAGTCCACATCGAAGACGCACTGGAGGCACAAAACCAGGTCAGCATATGTTTCAACTCGCCTTTTATCCCCAGCCTTGTTTCAATACGAGAGAGAGACTCACCAATTCCGTAATAATTCTCGAGACACACGCTCTTCCAGTAAGAGGGAACTCGCACTGTTTCAGGATCTTGGGATTCCCCTTCTTGTCCGTGTGCTCCATCAACGCCACCACCCTGGTCTTCTCTGGATTGCTCACCAAATCCATTGCTCCGCCAAAGCCCTTGACCTTGCCAGGCAACATCCAGTTGGCCAGATCACCCTTGGCCGAAACCTGCATGGCACCCAGCATAGACATGTTGATGCGTCCAGAGCGGATCATGCCGAATGACTCCTCTGAGCCAAAGCACGACGCGCCTGGGAGCAAAGTGACGGTTTCCTTGCCAGCGTTGATAAGATCGGGGTCTTCCTCGCCCTTCAGTGGGTACGGGCCCAGGCCGAGGATGCCGTTCTCCGATTGTAGCTGAACTTCAACTGAAGAATCCACAAAGGACGGGGCCAGCATAGGCATACCAATCCCCAAGTTGGCGTACATGCCGTTCTGGAACTCCTTGGCGGCGCGTCGCACAATCCGCTCGCGCTTCGATGCGGCATCGCCTTTTCCAAGGCTGTCTTTGACATCGGCGCCCTCTTCTTTGCGGTTGACGTATTTCTCAATCTTTTTCTCGGCCGTCGCTTGGACGACTTTGCTCACATATATGCCCGGCAAGTGCACCGAAACCGGATCAATCTCGCCGACCTCGACGATATGCTCAGCTTCCACAATGGTGACCTTGGCATTCCGGCCCATGGCACCGTTGAAGTTGTTTGCGGCAAGACGGAATTGGCAGTTCCCGAGCTTGTCGGCCTTGTATGCTTTCACAAATGCGTAGTCACCTGCAATCGCTTCTTCCATGACATAGGACTTGCCATTGAACACCTTGACGTCTCTGGGTTTTCCGAACTGTGCAATACTGCCGTCCTTGTTGTGTCGCAGAGGGATCTCCCCCGTCTGCACGACCGTACCAAACGCAGCTGGTGTATAGAATGCCGGAATTCCTTTGCCTCCAGCCGCACAACGTTCAGCCAGAGTACCCTGGGGTGTCAGTTCCAGCTCCATCTCTCCCGTCAAGTACATCTGCTCGAGCACTTTGTTCTCGCCAACATAGCTGGCAATCATTTTCCTAACTTGCTTGGTCTCCAAGAGCTGGCCGAGACCAGCCCCTGGAATACCGGCATTGTTGGAGACCGCGGTAAGGCCGGTAATGGATGGTGTTTTCGCGACCTCGTTGATCAGCGTGTCTGGCACACCGCAGAGACCAAAGCCACCACATAGGAGGGTAGAGTTGGACTTCATGTCCTTGATGGCTTCAGCGGCCGAGGGGACGACCTTGTTGATTTCATGGCGGCGCAGGGTCGACGAGAACGAGCGGGCGAAGAGGAGGTTTTGCTGTAGATGATCGAATCAGTCGGACTGTCCTTGGACAATGGCATGGTGTTTCGTCGTGGTTACACTCACCTTCCGTTGGTCGCGGGTAAAGTACCTCGCGGTTCTCCAACCTCGAGATGCTTGTGAAGGAATGCGGAGAGAGGACTCGAGGAAGGACGCCATGATCACGGTTTGGGCTCTCTTTCACTTCTCTGCAGAGAGATGCAGCTAAGCACTCGCAGATGTCCTGGGGAAGAAGCTGAGCAAAATCACACAACAAGGAACGGGACAACCAAGACAGGAGCAACAACGGGGGAATAACAGTGAAAAGGATTGGAAAAGCCGACGTGCTGGGCAAGTCGGGCTGTTTAAAGCGGAGATGGCATGGACGACGCGGGATCGGTAAAGCACCCCGGAATGATTACCGCAGGATGAAGGAAGAGCACGGTACGGATCCGATGGAGAAGGACGAGGAGAAAATTATTGTGTACGGACAGATTAGCCACGCGGAACGCCAGGGAACGAGGGGAGTCCCCGGGTGCCAAGCAAATCCAAGTGCCAGGGGAGCTGCTTAGGTAGAAGTAGGCGCTTACCCAGGTAGGCTAGGTGGCCTTTCCGAAGCCCCTAAGCAACCCGGATCCGGGGCCGTGTCTTTCATTCTGGGCACCATGGGCAGCCACCAGCTGAGGTCATAAGCTCGCCCTTGTGCGAGGTACCGAGTTACTTGTACACTGCCAGTCTTTTTCCGAGAAGACCCGGAGAAGCCCCCTTCCGATGCAATAAGCGGCGAGGCCAGGATTTGCTGAGCAAGAAATGACATTCACCAACAGAGCAATTCTCTAGATATCGTCACATCACCATTGTGCAGAAACATATCTCATCAAGGGGCATCATTGAAATAGTCGTGACACTTTGCGAGATGTATTTACCGACATGCCTAATATAGAACAAATTCCACCAAATCGTGCATATACCACAGGCTTTTTACAGAGGACCAAAAACTCGCCAACGCCATGCTCTTCGTGTGGACGTAATGTCCAAGATGCAATTTCATTATACAGTCAGATAAAGCAATTCCCCAAACCACCCACCATGGGATGAAGTCTTATCCTTCATCATCCATACTCATCTCGTCCGATGAGTCACTGTTGTCATCGTTGGCAAAGCCTGTATCGGGTTCATTGGAAGCGACGCTCCAACTCGCTCCCGCAGTGGCAGCAAGGCTACCGCTCGTCCGGCCCGGCTCATTTCTGGCACCTGGAAGCGGAATCCTGGCTCGTGCGGCTTCCAACACTCCCAATGAAGAACTTGCCACCGAAGCCTCGTCGTCGCCAACTTGTCGTTCATTTGAACTCGACGACCACTGCCATAGAAACCCAGCCGGTGCCGGAGAATATTCCGCCTCCGAAGACTCATTGCTGTCGTCGTCGTCGTAGTAACCTTTCTCTGCACCAGATGAGGAGCTTGTTGTGAAGAAAACGTAGCTTGGAGGTGGCAAACGCGAAGGTTGTAAACTCAACTCCCTGCAATTGGCAACTTCGTAGTCATATATGGCAGGCCGCTTCTGTCGGATTGTCCTCTTGCCGCCGCTACTGTCAAGCTTCCGCCGCTTTCTTGCGATCTGGACATCGAGCGCAAAGTTATCTTCAGGTCGCACACCCCCAAGACCTGAAGCTTCAAACTCTAACGGCACTGTCTCGTCCTCGCCTGAAGACTTGATGGGTTCAAGCGGTAAGTCTATATCTGGACAGTTCTGAGGCCACGTGTTGCGTGCTGGTGGCCAAGGGGAAAGGAAATAACATGCTTTAGCATCCCGTAGGGAGTCGTCCAACGCGGAGTGCCTCTTCTCAATGCCGAGAACATCTCGGGCTCCTGTAAAACCGCTCAATCTGACGTTGGTGGGGGCTTTGTCACCACTGAGATCTGTGAAGAAGAAAGGGTTGCTGAAGAACGTCATGTACCCATCATAGGCATCCTCTTTGGGTTTGATGCTGGAGCGGCTGAACGCGCGGACCAGGCTAGCAGAATTGGGTGACTTATCCTCATGCGAACTCGATGAATCCAGGTATGAGTTTTTGGCCTTCAGAAACGTCCTCTTCCCTTGAAATACAATAGGTTTATATTCAAACGCAGAGGTCGACTTGGACAGGGTTTTTGGTGGCTGGATTGCATGATTCGAAGATGTCGTTGTAGAGTTCACCAAGCGGGAGGTACCACTTGTCTTTCCCTGCAGGACTTTGTCATCTGAAAGGGACATGGAGTTCGAGGGTTCGTTAAGTGTGCTAGTCGCGCTCCTGCCACTTTGGCGTCCGGCATCGTCGCCAGTATCGTCCGACGTGCGTTGGGGTGGACCCTCGGGGCTTGCTTGGTAACCATATTCGACTTGCGGGGTGCGCCCGATCCACCGTAATTTATGCCCGTCTTTCGAAAGCTCGAACTTGGTGCTCAGCTGTTTTACGGCTTTACGTACAAAGGCAGGCGTAACATTGAGCGTGTGGAGCTGAGCCATGCTGACAAGCAAATTCAGATACAACCAGGGTTGTTCTTTGCTGTCGGTATCGTCATCAAATTGCGGCGACGACATGCCTAGATGTCGAATATACTCGATATTGTCTGCGGCGACTTGCGCACGATGGATGTCAAGATCCAAAGGTCGAGTGGGCCGTTGGTCTGGGGACCCGGGAGATTCCGAGACCGGCATGCTTCTCACTTCCCCAGAGGACTGTTCGGATCCGGACTGATTCCATTGCGGGTGACCACTGGCCTCTATGGCGTCGAAATTGAACCTGGAGTCGTGAGGGAGGATGTGAGCTTCACGAGTTCCCTCCACTCTCGATGCTCGATTCAGTCGCTGACCCTCGCGCCGATCAGCCTTGGCGGCTGATCGAGAAATCTTCTGTTGCTGAACAGGCAAGCTGTGTTCACCAGGCGCAGCCCTCTTTCCTGTGAAGAGCTCTTCTAAACGTTGCACCACCAACACCATCTTAGCATTCTCACTGACAGAGACAGTCTCGCGCGGGAACAGTGAATCTGGAATATCGTGCAGATAGCTTTCGATGTCGGATTCCTTTTTGCTTTTCGACACAGGTTCGCGGAGTCTGAGACCGCTAGACCGCGAAGTTGATTGCATCCCGGAGTTTGAGATAGAGGCATAACCCGAGTCTGTAGCATTAGGATCTTGCAGGCCCTTCACTGCCGGTACGGCGGCATACCCAGCACTTGAGGCGGATTTTTCCATGGGACCTGATGAGCTTGGTTGCGATGCAGAATCTCCATTGAGGCCAGTAGCAAACTTTTTCAAAAGGTCTTCCAACTCCCTCTTCTTCTCGGCTGGTAGTCCGTGCAGGCGGACTTCAACCACTCTATCCGGGTTACTGCTGGTGGGACTCAACCGCGCCTGCCAATTCCTCAGGAGATGTTTCAACTTTTTGTTCTCCACAGTGAGGTCGTCAATGACCCCGCGAAGTTCATCATTCTCATTTTCATTCTCGTCTCTGGGTGGCGGGCCGAAACTCTCTGCATTGTGGGAACGCAGATTCTTTAACTGGTGGGAGCTGCCCTGATGGGCAAGATAGAAAGGCGAATCATCTATAGCACGTCAGCAACGACAGCAAGCCGCAAGCGCGAAAGCACTAGAGGATTTGCCTACTCTCTTGCGATGCCCTCTTGTCGCGGGAATCGACCACATTCTCGTTCTTGCTGGCAAACCATTTGGCTGCACTCTGGTCACTGCTCGAGTCACGACTTTCTCCTTGTGGAAGCGTCGGATGGAGTTCTTCCTCAACCGGCGACGGCTTTGTGTCTGCATCGTCGGGCCTGTGGTCAATCTTGACTTTTTTATTCTTCGGGAGCGATTTGGATTGAGACGGGTGGGCACGGCGAGGGTTGCTACTGGTTATGGAAGACAGCGCCCGCTTAGGTGACTGTGCCGATGACATTTGAGCGTCGTGCATGCTGCGACATAGCTCTCGCGCTGTGACGGAGGCTGTGTAGTCAATCAGATAGGTACGAGTGGTATCTTGGTGTCGTTTTTTCGTAGAGGTGTATGGTGGATCAAGGATGACCGTCCGGAGCAGGGGTTTTGTACCGCTCTCTTCGGATAGCCGTATTCGTTAGGGTTGGTTTCGGTGCGCACAAGGCTGCGGTAGACGAGATCGAAATTGTAAGGCGGCGAGGATGGTTTTGGTTGGTTTTACACAGCGTCGACGACGATCTGAGTGAGGTGAGAAACAAGAAGCCGAAAGCATGGTCATGCCAGGTAAAGGTATGGCGCTCGCCATTGTTGCTTGTCGCAGCCGCAGGTGGGCAGGTGGATGCGCGGTAATGGTAAGAAGGAAGTATTTTGTTTGGCTCGATCTCCAGAGCCTTGGAGAAAGGGTGGAAAAGGGCATACAGATCGGGCGCCACCATATGAAATCGCTGAAATCGCAGATGAAGCTCGAAACCAGTGCCAAGCGTCAGCACCTGACGAGTCCGGCGCCGGGCCGAAAAGGGATTTAGGGGTCTGCCATGGTCTGCCATGATCTGGACCTTGCAACGCGATCGGCCAAACTTCAACAGAACCTGGAACCTTCGAATTGTCCAATCGTCGATTTGGTCCCTCCTCTTACGGCATCAGTGATCGTCCTGTCACCAGCCTGGACTTGCTAGCTGAGACATGTCCGTTGTCGCCAGTCGCCGGCCAGAACGTTCGAGGTCGCGATGATCATGTTCGATGGAGTTATTTTTGCCAAAGGGTCTGCAGATAGTCTGGTGGCGACGACGGCGAGCTGATTCGGATCTGGACATTGTCAATGTTGGCAAAGATTAGGACTTCCTAAAACGGGACCCCCTTACCACCATGACCCGACACCTGCTGCTTCGCCGCGCCACTGAAAAATTTACCCAGACCCCATCGTCGATCCAGACATGGGCTCGTGCCACGTTCCCAACTTTGCGTGTGCATGGCCTGTTACCATGATCGACAGGGCATCGATGTAGCCGATCTATAGGCTGGACCCTTCACGAGTAGCTCGTCCGAGGGGGATTGAGTTCAACAAGTACCGTTGATGACGGCGGGAATGATGTAGGTGGGCATTGCGCAGCCAGCAAATCTTGTCACCTGTGTACATCACGTGTCTTTGTAGCCGATGGAACAACTATATTCCGCTTTAGTCTGGAAAAACTCATCTTGTCTTCAATCCCTTAGGGATGATGTCATTCTTCTGGCTCAGCACCCGCCGGCACGACTCAGGTATGCGACACTGCTCCACGAGCTCTACTTACAGCAGTACCTTGTATTCAGCATCCCCTCGCTCACCCAATCGTTTTTACTTGTAGGTACCTCCATCCTTGACTCTCTGCCATGTCCGCAGTGCACTTCTCTGGGCCGTGCTCACGTGGCTCTACTGCTCAAAACAAAGATTCCTCTGACTTGAAGATCACATTTGTCTCTCACACTCACTCAGTCAATCAGTCCACCGTCAGGCTCGCCGCTCGGGGCGATCAAGGCTGTTGAAAATGTCCATGCTTATCTAGCGCCCCTGGCAGCCAATTGGCAATAATATAAGCTCATGATGATGGCACTGTGACTGGGCGGTCAATCCCGCTTTCTTTGCCCATTACTACTCTGACATTTTTTTCTGGCCACTAAGCAGGTTACAATGATTGGACCACTGCGGTCGTCGGCCATTGAGCATTGCAGTAGCAATCAGCCATGTCGCCTTGTGTTGCTTGTTTGGTGCTTGCCGTCATACCCATCCTCACCTCCTATCACATCTCCATGTTACGGGAGATCGCCGTGATGGCGTCTTCGCCGCTTGACCTGTTATATACTCTTAGCTATTTTTCTTTCTTCGAGGAGTTTCACAGAAGCTCTAGCGGAGAGATTGAAGTTACTCTTGAGGTCTATCCTCGGAAGTCAACATGTCCGTCGCCAACGCAGGGATTATTGCCGCTGCCACCGTACCAGAGGCCGAAGATCCAAAGAAGGATGCTGAACTCAATAGCCCCAACGATCTCGATGAAGACAGGCCGGTCGCTCCAGATCAGTTTGATCCCAAGTATCAGACTTCAAAGTGGGAGCGCTGGGCCTATTAGTGAGTTCCTTCCACATCATACAAGGCTTTTCGATTGGCCATGATACTGTCAATGAGACGAGGGTTAACACATACCGCCAGTTGCTACTATATCGGCAATAATGGATTGACCCTCTTCAATTTTGCACCGACGTCATTTCAAGACCTGCTCTACGAGGCCGCTGGTGACAGCGAACGACTACAATTTCTGGGCGCCTACCGTACCATCAACAGCATCGTCTTACTTGCAAATGGCATATCCTTTGCCATTCAAGTAGTCTTATTTCTGCTGATTGGTAGTCTTGCTGATTATGGGAAATGGCGACCCTATGTCCTACTGTTCTGGTCGATTGTTTCCTTCGCGATAGGCTTTGGCTGGCTAGGAATACACACGCAAGACAAATGGCCAGCTGCAACGGGTATGTACATGACGGGGCTTATTTCCTATCAGATGTGCATCACCTTCTGGACAGCGGGTAAGCAACAGGACCAAATTCATACCCTTGTGGACGGTACTAACAAGATATTATCAAGCTTTTCCGGGGTTGGCACGGAACACGCCTGAGATGAGGGAGAAGGCGGTACAATATGAAAACCGTGAGATTAGTAGAGACGACTATGACTTTGCCGACATGATGGAGCGGAATCGCATATACAACGTCGCATTTATCATGCAGAGCGCTGGGGAAATCGTCATTCTTGCCGTGCTAGGTGAGTGTCCATTCGGACGGCGGGTGTCTGCCTTGTGTGAATTTCGCCTTTTCACAATGAAGGCTTGGAGTTTGCGACCTGCCGAGAAACCAATGTTGGTGAACGACGCTAATATTTTGTTTGTGGTAGTTGGAATATTGTTCGCTTTGAACGTCAACGCAAGTGCTGCAAACAATCTATGGGGCCTGTCGGTTCTCATTGCGTATGCGACTGGTGTCTGGATCGTGCTTGCGGTGCCCTGGTTCATCCTGGAGAAGAGACGACCTGGGCAGAAACTTCCCCCCGGAATGAACATCATCAGTGTTGGCTTTTGGAACATTTGGCGGGCCCTAGTCCAGATCTGGGAGTTGAAGCAGAGCTTGCTGTACCTTGTCGGTGAGTGCCTATGTCGTCTTCCACTGGTGAGAATTTGTCAAACTCATGCACAGATTATTAGGGTACTTCCTGCTCGGCGATTCTTTGAACACAACAGTCACGGTTATTGCGACTCTGCAAAACTCAGTCGTCTCGTACAATACGTTGACACTGACATACCTGCTCATTGTGGGAATAGCGGCTCAAGGTGCCGGGATTCTTGCTTATTGGCTCATCCAAAAGCGCTTCGGACTCAGCACCAAAACAATGTTTGACGCAGTCATGATTGGTATTTTGCTCCTTGACGGTTGGGGTATGATCGGAATATTTTCGCAATCATTCGGGTTCCACCACGAATGGGAATTCTGGGTATATCAAGCCTTCTACGGCCTGTTTGTGTGCCAGTGGTATGCATACTCGCAGACAATGATCAGCGAGGTCACTCCCCGCGGCAAAGGTAAAGCTTTTCGTTTCGTTCGTGGACATGTCTTCCAGCATCTCCGGGTTCGCTTATCGTCGGAGTGAGCTAACATGTGCTTATCCCAGAATTTTTGTTCTTCAGTCTCTACTCTATCATGGGGAAGACAAGCGCATTTATCGGCCCAATCGTCAGTAGCGCCATCATCGACGCGGATCCCAAGGGAAATAACAGCTTGCCCTTTTATTTCCTGTTTGGGCTCAGCGGGTTGAGTTTTCTGTTGTTGTTCTTCTTTGTGGACCTGAAGAAGAGCAGAAGGGAGCAAGAGAGGTTTTTGCAGAGGGAGGAAGCCGCCAAGCAACGACGCGCAAGTATCATCAGTCAGGGGAGACCGATTGACGACGAGGGAAGCCTTGATAGCGACAGAAAAGCCCCGAAGAGCGACCAACTTAAGTCGTGAACTTGACCCTCCGGGGGCCATATGTACCCAGCATGCGAGGGAAGAGATATGCACCTCTGGAACAGGCAGAGAGCCTTCCGGACGCGGATGAAAAGAGGATTATGGAAAGATTGCTGATGGTATCCTCAGTGATCTAGCAGCAGTTCCGCTCGTGACGAATGAGCGGATTCTTTGCCAGCTCAAAAATGGATGACTCGGTGGCCTGCCTCCAAGCCTGTCATACGAGTATATTCGCGACATGAGCCTGCATTTGGCCTTGTATCGCACCTCCTGACAGGCATCCCTCTTCGATGTCTCTGGAACAGGCGCCCTCTACGCGGATGATATCAAAGAGCGAAGGCTTGGCCGTGCATTTGTCAAAGGGCACCCAGGCCCTTTGGTGCATCACGCTTCCCTTTCGTCTTAAACTAACCTTGAATCTGCAGAATCACACGAACTCTCCTCAAACTACTGCACTTTAGCCACCATAAGCCCAGGGCTGAGACATGAAGGTGAGGACGTCTTGGTGGGAACAGTTCTGCTGTGACAGGGCGGCATCGATACCACGCTGGCAGCGCCCTTGGACGCGATGACTAACCCGAAATGGAAAGTCCTTCCTCTCAAGGTAACGACACGTGACCTGACCATTTTGTAGCGAAGATTTCGTGCTATACAAGGGTAATCAGTAAAAGGTTCGTATTTGTCCGAGGCGCAGCTCAGTCGTGTTGTGTTCACTATTACGACCAAACCTTGTTGCTGCAGCGTTTTGCTCGTAGCCTCCTTCCGCAACGTGTCATGTTGAACGAGCACGAGGAATAGCATCGACAAGCCGGCACGTACGGGCTTCCGGGTCAATGCACCAGGTAATCTGCTTTCCCTCTTGTGGCAAATAATAATCTTGTCTGCCTGCATTCGTACGTCGAGTTGGTTGTTGAGATAGAGTGACTCGACCATCTGACCTATTTTCCGCTGGGCACCAGGGGGCTGTATTTGTAGAAGTAAGCAATGATATCAAATTGTGCCTCGTATTCTCTCGGCTCTCGTGTTTCGTACTGGTCACTCGTACTGCTTATTCGGCCGGAAGTTGTGCACATCCGGGGCAATGTTGCGAGAAGGCCAAGGGCAAAAGCCAAGGACTCGGGGACTTTATGCTTGTACTGGTCATCATGATAATAATAATTGGGACGGCCGTGACGCGGACGTAGATGTAGACGGGCCCGAAGTCCATCGTTTAAAGTCCGCATCTTCGTTTTTGCTTCCGGGATGTGCAGGTCATCCGGAAACAGAGAAGAAATGCTAAAGCGGACCAAGACTTTGCCGGATAATCAAATACTTGTTCCTCATGCTTGTCGGTAGGGCGAGACAAAATATAGGGTGTGGGATGTGGGATGTGAGGTGAGATGTTGTTCGCACATCTGACCCGTGGAAGGCGGTAAGAGGTTGCAATAATCGCGAGGAGTTGTAGAAGCCCGAGGAGACTATTGCACCTCGTTGGGGGAAAGGAAAGGCGTAGGGCGTGTGCATGGATTTAAAGGTGACAGAGGAGCGAGAGCGGGCATACTCATAGGTAGCAACGGCGCCCGTCATCCAAGGGTTAAGAGTCATCGGTCCGGCAATAAGCCCTCCATAAGCCCTCACACTCCCTATAAGCCCATGCCTAGAGAACCAAAGGGCTGCCCCCTGCTGCCCCTGTAAGGTGCAAATCTTCGGCCGAAGACGAGCCTTCGTCTGCCTGTGTTTGTAATCTCCGTCCACTCTTCGGCCTCAAGCCCGGCTCCATGGTTGGATGCAGTTCCTCCGTGTCCTATGCCAATGCTAATGCCAAAGGCCCCAAGGCACCAAGGCATCGCACGATTTGCTCTAAACGGCATTTCGCATCCGACGGACCAATTCAATCCGCCTCGCCCAGTATTGCGCAACAAGGCAACAGCAACAACCAGCCAATCCTCTGCCCTGCCAGTCTTGGGTTTCCGCTAGGCGTGAGTCAAACGTCGTTTCTGATTTGATTGATTTGATTATTTGTTCTCCCTTTCTCACTAAGGCGTGAACACTGCCGCCCACGTCCGCCTCGCCGCGCGTATCTACTCCCACTACCTCGTACTACTGAGAACTCCGACTCGGCTCTACGGGGTTTACTCAACCCTGCCTTAGCAATGCGTACTCGTACTTACGGCCTCCTTGCTCCTTCGTATGCACCGCAACATCCCGGTGGAGAAATTTATGGTTCCCACGGCGATAATACCATAGCAGCATCGGTCCCATTAGCCCATGTCCACGGGCTGTGTGACTCAGGCATCCGTGTTTTTTGATTGAAAACTATAACCTGCATCAGTAAGCCAATATCATTAATATACAGATGTGCTGTCCTCGTGTTCAATCTAGTCCACACTTCCTCTCCCAATTCAATTCCCATTTCCAAGGAGAGAACAGACTCAGACACAACTCTACAAGTCTCCACCAAACGTTTTCCCGACAACAACCCGTCGAGATTTCTACTACACAAAAATACTTTCATCCGAGTTTGAGCCCTTTCACATGTCCCTAGTGAGGCTCGAGCCGCCCTCCGCCCCATTGACAATCTTTTTGGGATACAACAACAAAAACCAGCAACTCCACCGCCTCGTCAGCCCGATTTTTTCTTCGCTGAAGTCTCCACCCGCGAAAAACCTCTCCATTCTTCGTACAACCACCCGGTAGACACAGTCATAATTATATTGAGCCGTCTACCCCGACTACACCGTAACAGTTCAAATCCAACCCACCTCACCTTTTGATACAAACATACATCAAAGATGCCTCTATCATTTCTGGAACCTCTCAGCAGACCGCCTTCGCGCGATCTCGCACCAACGCGACGTCTGTCGCGCGAAGAAACATATCATCTGGCCGACACCGCCCGGAGAAAGTCCTCGGATAGGCAAGTGCGCGAGGACCTCCGTCTCAAACTCAGCCATGACCACCTCCTCGAACTACTTCTCCAAGATATCGCCCGAACGGAGCGAGAGCGCCAGACATCACCCACAGACGACAAATATCTAATGCCCCAAGAAAGGAAACAACCCTCATCGTCGTCGTCGTCATCATCCTCAACATCAGAATCAGAGGCAGAGGCACAGAGGTCTTCAACCTCAGACCTGGAACTGGTGGACGAGTACGGGTTCCCGCTGGATCTGGAGGATGGGGAGGAAGACCTGGGGGGATTGACGTTGACGAGGACCAAGTCGCGAAGGCCCGTGAGATGAAGGCGACAGGCTATTGGATGAGGCTCAGCACTCTACACCTATATCGCCCCCATCTCGCTGGCACGATGTACGACCACCCTTGACGTTGACGACTTTTTTTCCTTTTAGCGGTTTACGATACCCCAGCATAAGCGATGTTTGCAGCAGCGGGAAGGCATTTGAGTCTTACCCATTGATTGAACTCCAAGCCACAATCTACGGCTTGTGAAGACTTCGATCGAGATATTGGATCTTCTGAGACGTCCCCCCCTTCTCAACAAATTGTTGACGGCGCGGACAATATTCCCTCGAAGACCAACACCAACATGACAGGACGAACAGACGGTCCTATGGAATACATACTTGACGGACTTCCAGAACTCGGACGAGAACCACTTCCTGGCAGCGACGACAGGAACAAGCGACCAGGCACAGGCTATTGGATGAGTCGTCAGCGCTCTACACCTGTGTCCCGCTTGATCCTGGCGACACCATGGAGAGGTCCTCCTCGAGCTTGTAATTCTGTCTCGAAGGCTCTTTTTGGCCAGTGCGTCCGATGAATATGTGGAGGAATAGAGAAAGGAAGTTACGTTTACACTTATATAGTATTTCGTCGAATCGGGACGAATGAATGAATAAATACATGGATATCTACCAAATCTCGCTTCTCTCTTTTCTCTTTATTATAGCTTCCGCCTCCTGTCCTGTCCACCGTCCTGACCTCCCTCCGTCTTCTCTCTATCCCATCTATCCACCATCTCTCCCATACCTACCACATTTGCCACATAGAAATACCATCGTCGTTCCTCGCGACCACAAAAGCCAAAAGCCTCGGTTGGGGCAAGTCTTCTAGGCCAGCCTCGTTCGATGGTTTCGGGGGGGTTGGGGGGGTTCGGTTATCCCTCCCCTCGGCCTTTTCCCTCCCAAGGCGGGCAGTGCGTGCACGTGTATATCAGCGCTCGCTCAACTCACTCACTCATTTTCACTCATTTACTCATTCGCCTGTACCACTGACCGACTCCCTCCTTACATGCGTGCATGCGTGCATACTCTTCCCCCTTGTCCCCCTGCACCGAGTCCCGCGTCCCGGGTCTGGTTGGTGAGGGAAGAGGGAAAAGAGGCTTTAGAGGGTTTGCATTTCCCTCTAAACGCCGTGATCCGGTATGGGGGTTTTTGACTCATTGTCACGACTATTTAGTGGCTCGTACGAGGGGGGATCAATTGGCGCAGAGGGGAAGAAAATCCCAGATAGAAGCTAGTTGATGCCTTTGTGACGGATGGGGGTTGGCGGTGTGAAACCCAAGGGCCATGGCGAAAGGCCGATGGCGAGCATTCCGAATGCGGTAATCGTCCCACCCACTCGCTCGCCCCTCCTCCTTACCTATGCAGATACACATGTCTGGATCTGTGTACAAGTACGAAGAATTCTCTTTCCCCCAGTGACCCGATCCAACCATGATTTTGTACGAATGAGCAAGAACTTCTATTTGTTTCTTGTTGCAGTAAATATCTCTTCTCTCGTTCTCTTTTCCGCGGGGTCTGACAGCGGAGTAGAGTACTTGTGCTGTAGGTCGTACGAGGTGCCAGACCTGCTGACTGATGACTATTTGATCGCCTCCTCGAAAGTATATCGTATGCAAGCCACCCGCCGAGTCCTACCGATAAACTTTTTCCCTTTCGCGCAAACTTCTCCACTGAGTTACTTGTCGCTCTTCACTCGTCGAGAAAGGGCCCTCCTTCCGGGTGTCGGCACGGCGAGGCACACATGCCTCGGACCACTTCATTGGTCTTCTCAACAGATATTTTGGCGGTGTGGATGTTGGCGAAGGGAGTGCAATTCCATGTTCTTGTACCTGAGAGTAGGATTTTGGGTGGAGTCTAATGTCGAAAGGCGCGAGTGAGGATGAACAGCGTGTCCGAATTTTTTTTGGCAGACCCATCTGGAAACTTCTGAATTCTAGGTCCAAAACTGGGAATCCTCTACCAACACCAAGGGTGAGGAGCCGACTGATGCGACCTCTCCCAAAGAGGATGGAAAGATTGGCGTCTACGAGAACTCGGTTGTCTGTAGCCGGGGCCAAGGAGACAAGTCCGATTCGATGGGCACTAGTCGCTTGATCCCTTATCCACAGGGCACCGATATCCGTGATGGATGGTTTACCGTCCCAGAGTCACTGCCGTCTTTCCGCCGACCTTTTCTCGTACAAGTTAGTACAACCAGAGGTGGGAAACACCTCGGCTCAATGTCACCGGACCGTCGAGCCTGGTATGCGCATCTTGGAAATCCCATGGCAAGCAATTCCATAAGGCAACATGGTCTGGACCATGCTTCACGTGATCGGCCACGACAGCGACCGGTAGAAGCCCAGAAGGATGAGGAAGCCCACAGCACCAAGTGATTTCTGGAACAAGGAAGGAGTTCTTTCCGTGCTAATTCCACCGGCCGATTGCATGTGTGCAAAGACGTGTAGCCAGCTGCCACCTTCCTGGGAATTCGGTATCTACCATTTAAATACCGAGTTCCAGTCAAAAAGTTCGTGATTCTGTTTCGAGTAAGGATACGCCTACCACGCACGCGGAGGAGTAAGGGATGTGTTGTTATGTTTCCTTTCAATTCCTAACTTCTCAACACTGCTTGCTGTCTGCCTGTGTAATCCATTTGGATGTCAAGTCAACCTGAGGAACCCAACAATGAAGTCCCGGGCTGCATGAGGAGCTCCTGGCTGCAGATCGGTTCTTTCTCGGGAGTTCGTGACAGCCAGTGAGGCGTTGACGCGTCGAAGGTAGACATCTCATCGACAGCGCAGCGGTATATAGCCCGCCTCGTTTGCTCAGACAGCCCAAGTTGCTTCAAGCATCCGGATTTGTATGTAGAGAATGCAGGAGGAGCCCAGCGACGGATCACACTGTGTAAGGCATAAGATCGGTAGGGAAGTTGGGTTGGAAGCAGACAAAGAGACACGGGCTCCCCAAGATTGTGGAGCGGTACATCTGTGCGACATTGAAGGGCTAGCCATGTCCTCGTTTCACGTTTGGGCTCGACTCAACTGCGCAGGCCTGCTCATAGTGGTTCTGACTTACAGACGGAGATAGGATCTACGAGGTACTACGTAAACGAGGATCTACACGGCGATAAAATTGGATCCAGCTAGCCAAAGTGCCAAGCATGGACTGGCAAGTGGCTGACTCACTAGCTTCGGCAAACATTCTCTTTGCATGGGTAAACTAAGGCTCTTCATCGGCCGATGATCCGCGTCGCTGATCCTCAATGCAACCTGACATGTTCCAAGGATGTCCAATCCATCCCTCGAGACAAGAGTGGACGCAGATCCCTCTGGACAGTCACTCGAGCGCCTGCATTTTATGATAGCTGGCCATGTACAAGTATGCTTTGTGTTTCTCGCCTTCATCTTGCTCAGGTTATGACCTAGTCGATACTGTTTCAAGTAGGCCTGCTACTCGTGGCCGTCCTTCAGCGCAAAGACGTTCACAATGGCTTTCATCCGCGTGTACCAGGAGTCGGACAAGGACGCCATGATTCATATTGTTCGTCTACTATTTCTAGCATACTATGGTTATATCTGACTGGTGTCTAGTTCCGTGACACTGCCGCTCCCGATCTTCGCGATGCAGGCGATCCAGTTCTGCATTATGCTTCCTTCCTGTGGTGTCGACCCTATCTCATGCTAGAACCCGAAACCTGCTTTGTTCTCGATGATGGTAATGGCGTTGCAGTAGGGTATCTGCTCGGGGTCCCTGACACTGCCTCGTTTGTACAAAAGTACGAGGAAACATATATTCCCCACATGCAGTCGCAGGGATTAGAAAAGCCGGGCCCCGACGAGCCAACTAGCTGGAACGAAAATCTACCAAACGCATTAAGAGAGATCATGTTTAACCCTCGTACGATGCTGCACGAACAATATCCTCAGCTAATGGAACAATGGCCGGCGCACATACACATCGATATACTAACCCCATTTCAAAAGCAAGGCTGGGGTCGACGCTTGATCGAGCAGTTTTGTGGTGCGGCCAAAGAGCGAAGTGTAAAAGGGCTTCATCTGCTCATGGCAGCAGCGAATGAAGACGCTGGGAGATTCTATCCTCGCGTAGGGTTTTCTCGGTTCCCGTATGTGATTGACAATGGTGTCAGTGGCGAGGAAGGCAGAGATTCTGGTACCATCTGGTTCGTGAAGTCTCTATGAGAGAGCCCCGGCTCTCTCAACACCATCATACTCACGTCAGCAACCATCCACTATTTTTCCTCACACAACGCCGTAGAAATGGACCATGGAGAGTCTCCGACGTGGAATCTCGACTATTATCTAATCCTGCATTACGGCAGCACCAGCGTATTTACGACGTACCGAGTACAATTATCCAGCCAAGGATTACTCCAAGCTGCAGTTGACCCTCAATATGGCAACTCGGAGATATCTGGGGCAATCGTCTCCTCACTTGTGTGATGCTAGTATGCGACAATGATAAGCGCTAACCAACACAGTGGGGATCCCCGACGCCTAACACATCTCAGAAGTACTGTGACGGATGTACGGAGTTGGAATATGGATGCGACACCCCCTTTTACAAATTGAAACCAGGCCCGTGGGCGAGTATGCTTTTCGTGGATCTCAGGACGGCAGCCGAACAATCGGATTGATACGTGGTATCGCTAGGGGGAAGTGGATGATCATCCTCTGGAATCCAATGTCAGAGCCTCGCGTGAGCCTCGTTCTCAGGCGGCCGCATCCTTGCGGACCTAGCATTTGATCCATGTGAGGACGTGGCCGCATTTTCTTCCTGGAGAGTATCTCAGTCAGCGCATTCAGATTATAGTTTATGCTGATCTGCCTGTAAGCTCCCAGAGGTATAGTATGCTCAGTATTTATACCACAATCGACCGCCAACAATTTCCCACGCGTCTAGTCTCTTGCCGACACAAACTTTGCGACATCAGCCAAGTCAATACCGACCAGCGTGCTCGTTCCCACCCCCGTTCGGTACATTAAATTTGACCAAGCTATACCGAGGCACCCCGCATCTTTGATTTCTAGCGAGCAAGTTCAAATATCAAATAACAAATAGCACACACCGCCTTGAGGAAAATCATTATACCTCCAACCGACAGCCATGGTCTTCCTTGCATCCGGGCCTGCCCCCAAAATCACAAACAAAGACATCTGCTCGTGGATCTTCGATGAGCCCACATACGATGTCAACAAACCAGTAAGTATAGACCGTCACGAGGAAAGCAGCTTCGCTCCAGAACCCCTTTGCTGACGAGAGGAACTATCAGATCTTTATTGATGCAAACAACACAAGTCGCTCCATCTCCAACCTACAAGCACGCAAGATCATTCGTCAGTTGATTCGCGGTCTGCACAAGGCTGGTGTGAAAAGGGGCGACTGTGTCCTCGTCCACTCGTTCAATGACATTTACTATCCAATACTCTTTCTCGCCATCGTCGGCGCGGGTGCCGTGTTTGCTGGCTCGAATCCCGGTTACACACCTCTCGAGTTGCGGCATCATGTCAACATCACCCAGGCAACTTTCCTCATTAGTGAACCGGAACTGCTTGAACCTCTGATGCGAGCAGCCAAGGATACAGGGATCTCCCAGTCGCAGGTCCGCGTTTTCAACACACAGTCCAGCCAGACTGTTCCGCAAGGGTTTACGAGCTGGACGGACTTGATGCAGCACGGTGAAGAGGACTGGGTGCGCTTCGACGACTTTGACACCTGTGCAAACACGACGGCGGCTCGACTGACCAGCTCTGGGACAACGGGATTGCCCAAAGCCACCATAACCACGCACCGGAACTTGATCGCTCAACATGAGTTGTGCTACGGCCCCACAATGTACAAAAAATCATATGAGCCCGTCAACCTGTATGCGACCCCCATGTTCCACGCCGCCATCGCGCCCCGATGTCACACGACGACGTTGAAGCTCGGAGAGCGGGCGTACGTCATGCGGCGGTTCGATTTGGAGTCATACCTCGCCAATATCGACAAGTTCAAGGTCACAGAATTCTACGTCGTGTCGGCCATGGCGGTCGCCATTGCCATGTCCCCGCTCATCAAGAAGTACTCGATAAAGTCGATCCGCCACGGCCTGGCCGGCGCGGCGCCCCTGAGCAAGGAGACTCAGGCAGCGATCAGGCCGTACTTGGGCGAAGGTGCTCCGTTCGCGCAGGTCTGGGGCATGACAGAGACGACGTGCATCCTCACACAGTTCCCGTGGCCCGAGGACGACGACACGGGGTCGGTTGGCCGGGTTATCCCAGGCATGGACCTGAAGTTGATCGACGACGAGGGCAAGGACATCACGGGCTACGATGTCGTCGGAGAGATGTGCGCGCGCGGCCCCACCGTGATCAAGGGCTACTTCAACAACCCGCAGGCCAACAAGGAGTCGTTTGACGCCGACGGTTTCTACCACACAGGCGACATGATGTACTGCGACAGCAAGACCAAGCTGTGGTACATTGTGGACCGGAAGAAGGAGCTGATCAAGGTGCGCGGGTTCCAGGTGGCGCCACCCGAAATCGAGGGTGTCCTACTCACCCACCCGGACATTGTCGACGCCGCCGTCATCGGCATCCCCGCGGCCTCTGAACTCGACGGCGAAGCTCCTCGCGCCTATGTCGTGCGCAGACCCGGCGTCGCCCCCGCCAACCTGACCGAGCAGCACGTCTACGACTGGGTCGCCGAGCGCCTCGCCAAGTACAAGCGACTGGACGGCGGGGTGCGGTTCACGGACGTGATTCCCAAGAACGCGAGCGGCAAGATCCTGAAGCGCATCCTGAGGGAGGAGGCCAAGAAGGAGAAGGCCACGCCGAGATTGTAGGCGGGGGAAGCTTACCTGGGACAGGAGCATCCGCCTTCCATTCCGTGCATCACTGATTGTATATACTAATAAGCCTTCCATGTTCGTAAGTGTGTGTCACAGCTGATAGAGATGCCTGATTTTGAGGGGTCCCGAAAAGCGAGACGATGCTGGGTGCTGGTGGATGCGCAGCCCTAGACGCTGATTGGGGATCAGGAAGTAAGAATAGAATGGGTATTCTTTCCATGTTCTTTAGTGGCCTTTGAACTGAAAGGAGAGAGGTTTGTGAGTGAGAGTGAGCCGTCCATCCATCATCCATCATCCATCCATCCACATACAGATATAGTTCTCCATGCCCACAAACCCACAATCCACCGCATCCCGCGTCGGACAGGGTCCTCCGAAACCCACATTGTACAGGCAGAACCACAGTACCACGAGGCAACCAACGCCCCAAGGTCTGCGATCCCTAGTGGGGCCCACGACCTAGGATCTGGGATATATGATCTATGCGGTACCACAATACCTACCTAGGTATTCCCGCATTCCGCTCCGCGCGCGCCATGACGACAGACGAGACGAGACGGACATGTCATGTCATGCCGTATCGTGTCGTGTCGTACCGACCAATCCGCTCGTCGCAGACCGTTTTAGTCCATCGCGCAGGGTGCGTTCCCTTACCCACGATCTAGGGTCCAGGACATCAGGGCGGGGCGGGGACACGTCGGGATACGCGGTGCTATTACCACAACTGTCACTATACCTATACCAATACCTATTACCCCTGGCTATTCTCGAGG
The DNA here is from genome assembly GCF_001642475.1 of Fonsecaea monophora. Classification (NCBI taxonomy): domain Eukaryota; kingdom Fungi; phylum Ascomycota; class Eurotiomycetes; order Chaetothyriales; family Herpotrichiellaceae; genus Fonsecaea; species Fonsecaea monophora. Next base: position 26,426 of record NW_019174074.1, read on the forward strand.
TGCGAATGTCTCAGACGCCTAAGTGGCCTAAATTAAATACCTTGCATGACCTTGACCTTGACATTTGACCTACCTGAAAGGGATGTCAGTTTGTCAGATGATTTGACGGGTTGTGGTGAGTATTTGAGAGGGGGTTTGCTTGGATGGTAGACAGAATTCCGGCTCATTGTTGGAAACCCGAACGGTAGACCGCATGTATAGGATCCCGGGGGTGCCGTAAGAATAGTGGTATAACGTATAGATAGATAGGCAAACAAGACACAAGTCCCTTTTCCAGTGAACGAACCCGTCGCTTTGACTAATACAAGCACAAAAAAAATAAAATTTTTCCGTGACCGCCCCTCGTTTCCGCCCCGTGAGGTAGGCCCGTGTACAGTATCCTCCGTAGAAACAATATAACCCTCCCCCACGTTTCGTTCAATCATTGTAGCGTTGATTCGTTCGTCCTCTTCCTACTCGTCCTTAGTGCGGGCAGCAGTCCATTTCTTCCTTCGGCCGATCCGCGATTGAATGCTCCGACGTGGGTATGACTCCCAATCGATGGCTTCAAGCTTCAAGACGGTTGAGGGGAAGCTCGGGTGTAACTTATCGCTTTCAACAGACCCCACAGCTGTCCCGGACCACCGTGTTGTTGCGGTGAGTTGCCACCCTCTTGGAATCTTATACAGTTTCCGTGACCCTCGTGTCACGAGTGCAAGGCCGAATTTGCGCCCGACAAGAAGCGGCAGTCGCAGAAGCTTTGGCGCAAAACCTCGTTTCTCAACGCGACGACCTCGTCGTGCAGGGCTGAGACGAGCGAGGTCTGCATCTGCAACTTCTCTTCCTCCTTACGGCACCGCTGTTGGAGGTGCTCGATAAACACTTTTTGACGGTTGCGGCATTTTGTCGCGGCTTTGCGATTCAACTCCAGCTCGCGCGCGTGCTTTTCGGAGCGAGGGGCGATGCGGCCAGTCGTGCTCTTCTTCCGTCGCGCCGGGGTATTTCTAGGTCGGTAAGAGTCGTCGTTTAGGTCGATTGTGGCCAGGGACATCCGTCGGAGGAGCTGTTGGTGGCTCAGTGACATGGATCCAGCGGGCGAGTCTATGGAACTGGTTCGTCCCAGTTGCGAAGTTTGACTCGCTGGCGAAGTCGACCCCTCAAGACCCCGGGGATGAAGGTCGTGGGGTTGGACAAACTCAGGCGACGGTCTCTGAGGAACCAGCCCGGGGGAAGCAGTTTCTGTCGGCTGGATGAAGAGGTCATGGTCGCTGAAAACGGGCGACTGGTGGCTGTAACTGTTGTTGTAGGGGACATCAGAGGATAATGGAAACTGCCAAATGTTGACGTCATCCGCTAAGACAGGCGAGGTGGTCAAATCGGTGTTCAAAGTCATCGTGTCACGTCTGATATCGATATGGCCTAAACAGAATTGATATGACCCTTTATGTGTGTAACCACGAATGGTTTCTGAGCTTTCTTGTACACCTTGTCCTGCCTCAATGGGGCGGGGTGGTCAATGGGATATTATGATGTTGATGCCCATTGCGACTTTCGTCACTGTCCGATACAGGCTTCCTTCGCTCACATGGCATGGGTGGCGGATCAGTGACCCGGAGGGTGATGTAGTGCTAGGGATGGGATCGAAACTATATCCTAATAAAGTAGGAAGTTTTCTCCGGCAGGGCCGAGTGGTAGACGGCGACCACTCCGCGGGCTGGGGTGCACAGGGCTGTATCGATTAGGACATGAGTGTGGCATGGCATAGTAGATGGAGAAACAGAGGGGTGAGAGCCATGGCAAACCCCAACCGAAGGCGTAGGAAGTGGCATTTCCGTTGCGTATGGCAGAGTCCGTCAAAGACTAGGGCCGGAAAAAGCAGCCACGATCGACAGCGTCTCTCGACAGCGTCCGTTCGGGGAGGAAGCTCCCAACATTCTTCCCCTCGCACCCTCAAAAGCTGATCTTACCTGGAAGAGGCAAAGCTCTACGGGGTGAGCTAGGGGACAACTCTGTTATGTACTGAGTTGGCGGCATAACGATGGTACAAGGAATCTCATGGGACTGCCATCTCTCAATGGAGTGCAGCAGCTCGTTTCTTTCTCCTTCAAAGTCCTGAGGCTCGATATGGTCGACATAGCTCCTCGCGATGAGGACCGATCAGTGGAGACTGCCATGATTTGATATCTCCAAAATTCTGTCACTGTCTCCCGCAGCTGTTTCAATGCACAAGGATAAATGTAAGATACTTTTCAACACGGACAACATGGGATTGGAAATGGGGCAAAGGCGGAAAACCCCGCAGTTGCCCCACCCGAGAACAAATTCCATTTCCCCGATACCAAGATGAATAATAATTGGTCAGTGTCTATGAACGGTATCCACCCCGCCACTCAGTTCAGACCAACAGCGCAAAGGAGCGGAACATCCTGAACGAGCATCTCGTCGGATTGCCTTGGTCGGAACAGGCAAGTACTGGAGAGATCTGAGGACTAGACAACCCAGATCCTGCCAGGGTATCTGGCATGTCTTCGAACAATGGAGTTCCACGGCTATTACGGCTTACCTGGTCTGTTCCTTCTGAGGGGGCCGGTATCAAAAGTCTTACCAAGGACCACTCTACGTCACCCCGCGCCAGAGCATTTAAACTTCAGTGGCTCAAGTGGCGAACCTTCACGAACCTATTAGGACCAGGCCTGTAGTCACCGTTCAAAAAAGGCCAGATGCGGAAGTTGTGCTGATAGCACCATTATTACTCCGAGGCAACATCCTAGTCGAACGTGCCTGCCTGTGGCTGCGTACCAACCAAATGCGCCCGGCGTTGAAATTTGCGGCGTATGTCTGGGCAGAATTGCCCAACGCGCGAAAACGCGTCATGGTGTCTGAAATCTTGGTTCTCCCATTGCGCTAGCCCACACGATTAGCTGGGACTTGTTTGTACATTATAAGGCCCGAACCTGCTGCGCCCACAGACGTTTGGGGGTTCTCGAGCATGGGGCTTTGGTCTGCATAACAACAACAAGAGGATCCATGTCTTAACAAACACAAAACCATGAAGACCCTGAAACCGGCGCCGAAGGAGGGTGGCAACACGAGGACGACGTCCAAATCGGAGAGAAAGACTCCTCGAGGCAGGACTTCTCGAGCGTAAGTCTTTTTTCTCATCAGTGTTTTACACTACAGCACACTGCTCCTTTTGATAATCTGGAACTTCGGAAAAAAAGGATGCTGATTTGAGTGCAGATGTGATCGATGCAGGGTCAAGAAGGCGAAGGTCAGTCCATCCCCTTCTCCCACCCCCCAAATTTGTGTGTATTGTTGGACTACCTCACTAACCCTACAACAGTGTGACGGGGACCAAGCGTGCAAACTCTGCCGAGCCACCGACAGCCCGTGTGTATACTCTGCCAGACGGCGAGAGGCGAGAAACTAGTAAGAGAGCCAATCCACGTTCACATGTCGAGCCATTTTGGGGGCAGTGGTGGCTAATAAGTCCTCAAAGTTACTTCCAGATGCGAGAAGTCACCGATGCGGCCCTGCAACGACTATATTGGGCCTGTCGCAGAAGGACCGGCTTCCCGGGAGACATTCCCGACGAGTCGAAAGGAGGAGGGGTCTCGACGACCGATATCCTGCAGGGACTAGGCCTGTTGACCCCCAACCTCGACGAGCCAAACTTTCTAAGCGGGCCCGAACAGTCGACGACACGGCTGTTCAGTAACAAAACGCCGATGGTGATGGTGCAGACGCGAGCCCAAACCACGAACACAAACACTCGCGACTCCGTCGAGGATATCGACGAGCACTCCGCCACATCGGTCGCATCTACGTCCAGCAGCTCGCCATCGTCGACGGGACCGACGGTGACGATGACGACGAGGACCGCGCAAGAGATGGACATGAAGACCCAGTTTAAATTGACCTCGTCGCTGCCTCCCACGGGCAGATGCGCATCCTTGATAAAACGGGCGCCGTCCCACGCCGCCCACGACGACCAGCCCTTCTTCCAGGACCAGTTCATGGAACCGCGCCTGGAAGTCGACGCCTTTGTCGACATGAGTCTCTGTACCTCTCCGTCACCACAACCACCACCGTCCCACCTTTACGGTCAGCCATTGTCATCATCATCCACCAACGTGCCGGTCATGCCCGCTTTGCCGCATATCCCGTACGGGCACCCTCACCACCCGTCGCACGATCTCGTGTTTGATAACTATACTATCTGTCCCCGTGGGCCGGGTCTATAGTTGCGACGCAGCAGTCCGCTGCGACTGGATGATTGGCGATTTGTTCCTCCATTTGCGCCTTTTGTTGTTGTTGTTGTTTTCGAGATGGGTTTTGTCTGCAAGCCTCAACTGGGTGGGTACTCATTCGCACTACTCGTGCTGGGTCATTATGATGGCTATGGGGACTAGGACACTATGGGACGGCCTATTACCAACTCGTCTAAAAGTACTAATTGAGGAAAAAGGTTGGGAGGCCATGGGCTATTCTATCTCTTGGATTAAGAGCTACGATTCCTTCCCTGGGAGGATGTTCTCTTGTCGTGCGAACAGCATGCAGAAAAGTTGCCCCGTACCATTCACCAATTGGTTGTAACGAGTGAAAAATGGAATGAAATCAAGTTGTGTGTCTATACCTAAAGCCAATAATCCGTGATAGCTCAAGTGAGTCGAGAAGCGACAACTACTACTACTGCAGTAGAACACTGCAACTCCCTGGGATTAACGACCTCGCCATTGCCTCCCTTGTTCGCAAACTCGCTCCCGCCACGGACAAGGGTTCGCTGGGAAAGGTATGCAAGTTTCGGCTTTTGGGTTTTGCCTTTTGCGAGTCTCAGACAAGGGTGTTATCAAAATGTCTGAAAGACCTCCCATCATTTCCAGCAGATCGGCAACCTGGCTTTTCCAGGGTCACCAGGAAGTTTGTGGGAATGTGGCGCAGATTCCCCCATGCCCACGACGCAATCTTCCATGCCTAATACGGAGCCAAAGCAAGCGAAGAAGCTCCTGTCGCATGGGGAAAGACAAAAGTCCTTGGCATATGGCTAGGCTTGAGGAGATGCATCTCTTGGACAAACTTTGTTGGATCGGAGATGCCGGTCCAGCTGGAACCCTGCGGGGGAAGTGATGGTCAGATGGTCGCCACCTCGTATTATTGGGAGCAATCATTGCATCTGCATGGACTTTTGAAACATCTTCGCTTATGCAGCCTAGCGAGACCAACGCAGCTCACTTTGGAAAGTAAGACTTCTGGTGGCCACACTAGACGGAGTCTTCGAGCTTCAAATGACAAAATCCATCCTGTGGACGGATCGTGCGAGCTTGTAAGGCGGAGTCGCGGCATACATGCATGCATGCATGCATACACACCAACAGACCCTGCGTAAAGACCGAGGCGATTTCTGTCCATCTGCCGTTCCAAATGTGAGATATCAGTGCACCTGGTCACTGGGAGCCGATGGTCGAGGTAAAGCACCTGTGAGGTCGGAAAAGACAACCGGTGGCGTTACTGATTCGAGATAGTACTTGTATGTAGTGTCGGAAAATCCTTGACCCACCAAAACTCCCTCGACATCTCTGCATCTGAGGAAATCGGACCCTGTTTCGTCGGGGCCATAAGTCATCAGCCCTCTGATTACACGTGACCATTCCATTGTTCTGTTGTGCAGATTCGGCTCTGGAGACTTGTATGATTTTCAGCAAGATCTGCGCCTATCGCCTGGGCGTATATGTGGCAGAGCGGGAGAAGGCTGAATTCGCTGGTGGAGTTTTGACGATCCTTGCTCCGGCAATATTGTATTTTCCGATGCCCACCAAGAACAAAATGTCCATTCAAATCATATGCAGGTGTAACTGACGTGGTGTTCGGAGACATCGGTATAGTGTATGGCCCCACAGGTACAAAGAATCGATATCTATTCAGACGAACGATCCTCCTCGATGTTTTCGATCGTCCCCACTCCTGGCATGTGCTTCTTTCATTCTCCTCGATCGTAGATATGCGCCTTTGAACCTAGAACCGATATAACAGGATGTTACGGTGCTACCACCTTTTCGGGGCAGAAAGCGATGTCCAAGAAAACGAGGCACTTGCTTGTTCGAGCTTTTTCTGTCTTTCGCGCGCCACTATCCCCGTCCGGTCAGTCACTGGCGTCGCACTTGCAATCTGGTCAAAGTCGTCGTAGTCTTCCTCGGCGGAACCTGATTCCGCGTCGGAATCGACCAACCGCTGGGACTGTTCTGTCGACGGATGAGCCGTGGCAACGTTATCACTGATTTCCCCGTGATTCGACTGCTGGATCTTCCTTTTGGGTGGTTCTGAGGGGAAGCTCTCGGTAAACGGTTTAGAGGCAAGGATCTTGCGGCGGATCTCAGCCATCTCAGCCTCTTCGTCGTCGTCTTCCTCGTCAGGGGGCAGCTCCAGTGATACGCCTTGCTGTAGGCCGACATTCTCATCATCTGCGTCAGGATCGGTGTCTTCATCTGCTTCAGCATCTTCGTCGTCGGAGTCGTATACCTCTCTCCTATTCATGTTCCCACCAGCCCAGACATCTTCCCCGCCAGCAGCATCTTTGTTGAGACGACTGTCAGCATACTCTTTTTCCAGCTTCGCAAGCCACTTTTCTTCGGCCTTCTTGATCTCCTCTTCATTCTGACACGCGGCGTACCGCTTGAAGAGCTGGGAGTTGATCTCAAGAAACGGTTTACCATAGGGGAAGTGCTGTAAGATGATCTCTGCCCAGTCCTCATGCCCGCAAATGCAAAAGCACGCGGCGAGGGCTTCGACGCAGTTCAGTCTCCACGGCCTTCCATAATTGACTGGGTTGGCAGCGACAAGATAGGGCAGAAGCCGTTCGCATTTCCCTCCGATCCGCGAAAACGGGATTTCCTGTATCCTGACCCATGAGCACTCGACTACTGCGGCGCCGTGCTGTTCGAGTAAGTCTCGATCTGCCGGTGACAGGATCTGCTTTGCATTGGGGCTGGATATTTGGTCAACACGACGAGATGGTAGAAGGGGAAGAAGTCCTTTGCTCACGAGATGACTACACCAGGAAACTTTTGACCCACGGCTAGCTCGCGCATCATGCCAAAGTGCATCAGCCTCTTTCCACTGCAGCGCTTTGCGTCGCAATGCCCAAAGTCCCAGCACGCTGCCTTGAAAGGTGGGCGTTCAGGCATAGCGTCGCCATCGCCCTCGCCACCTTGTGCCGAGCGAGGGGTATGTCGCGACCTGGTAGAGTACTTTTTGGACTTGGACGAGGCGCCGTCCTTCTTGTGTCGCACCATGTTCGCGACTCTGCAGGCAAGACCTGATCTGAATCGAAGTCGACACGTAAGGGAGGGACGTGAAGTGTTTCGACGACGATGACTTCAGCGGACCGTTTTCTCATATTTTCGATAAGGGATGCCAAGCCCCCACACTTATCACCACGTGAGAAGCCGAAGTTGTTCCGGCGTCTCCAACCCGCCGCGCTCGATTTTCCCCAAGTTTTGTTTGAAATGTGCTTTGGAAAGCCCAAACGCAGACATGGGTTTAACTGTTCTACCACCAGAGCCTGAGGAGGAAACTATACAAACGGACATCTATGGCGACGATGACGAGTCCAGCGACGCCGCAGAGCAAGAAGATGGCGGCCGGCCGCCAAAGCGTCGCCGATTATCTTCTTCGTCTCGACAAATTGCCCTGCCAGGAGAGGTGATTACGGACGACACACAATGGATGAGGTAGGCTTGGGGGAAAACTTGAAGCGGATTCAGAGAGTCAGTCTATTGACCCAGATATAGGGGACATGGCACCTTCATGCCAGAGCACTCAACCACCATGATCGCGACCCTCGCAGGCCCATTGAAAAAGACAAACAAATTACTCTCAGTAGCCCCCCTCCGCGCACGATATACGCCGGAAATCGGGGATCTGGTCGTCGGTCGCATAGTGGAAGTCCAAAAGAACCAGTGGAAAGTGGACGTAGCGGCGCCGTTACTGGCCCAATTGCCCTTGTCATCCATCAACCTGCCCGGTGGGGTCTTGAGGCGACGCACAACCGCAGATGAACTCCAGATGCGAAACTACTTCCAGGAGGGGGATTTGGTGGTTGCAGAAGTCCAACAGCTGAGGAGTAGTGATGGGACAGCAAATCTACACACCCGGAGTCTGAAGTACGGCAAGCTGCGAAACGGAATGTTCCTCGCCGTGACCGGGACTGGCGGTGGGGGCGGCGTGGTCCGGAGTCGAAGACAGGTCTTCACGATCAACAGCGGCGCCCAAGGTGGCGGAGACGTCAACGTCATCCTCGGGGTGAACGGCTACATCTGGCTGAGCAAGCACATGGAACAGGCCGAAGACCAGGGTAGGATGAGCGGCGGCGTGAGCATCTCGAATCTCGACGACGTGGTCAGCAGCGCCATCTACTCGAGCCAGAACGACGACATTGGCGAAGGCACCCGCCGAGAAATAGCACGCATCTCCGAGTGCATCAAGATCCTGGCGGAGGACGGTGTCAGGGTCGACGAGGACAACGTGCTCAAGGCGTACGAAGCGGCCGTCGACGCCGAAATGAACGTCATGACGGACCAGGAAGGCGTCGCCACCAGTTTCAGCGACGACGTCAGGAGGAGGATTCTCGACGCCGCTCTTCATTGATTTTTCTGACCCCGAGAGAGACACGAGTGGTTCACATGTCCGTTAAAGGACTTTTAACGACCATAAAATTGAGAGCACCACGTGCATGTTGAGTGTTTCCTGGAGGATTGTCTGTTGTTCTTCCGCACCGTGTCCGCAATCTCCAATCCCCTGGTCCTGAGCTCCGCCCCTCTATTCTTCCTCTAGAGCCAAATATTCGAAGCATGCAAAAGAAGTCTAATTGACTGCCTGACTACACTTACTCTCCGCAATGATCAAAGCTACGAGTACCCTTCTTGTCTGTCTCTTAGTCTACTAAGGGATGGTAATAGCTATGCTATGCCATACCATGCCGTGGGTTAAATGCTACTGCTACTGCTAATGCATACCCCGTCGTCATAGGGAAGAGACGTGTAGACAAGTAGATACATAAACAGCCGCAGCCTCGGAAGTGCTGGAAGACCCCCCAGGAGGAGGAAATACTCTGCGCACACACGTCCTGTAGACAAGCAAGATATGCACATGTAGTAAGTCAAGTAGATACCTACGTAACTCGTACGTAGCTATAGGTATTGAGAAAGTATGAACCGATACCTACCTAGTCCATCAACTCCATCGTGACTTTTAAAAGCGTGGTTGTCGTCAGTGTCTATCCGAGTATCCACCCGGAAAAAAATACAAAATAGTCCATTTGATCGTAGTTTCATACCATCCGCTCCATCAAGCGCCAGGTACCCAAGCACCCAGGACTCCGGCCAGGTTTGGAATCACCAAAACCCGACCGGCTCGCATTTCCATATGGCGCTCGCATTGACGTTATGAGATATACCATCGCCCCAAGAGCCCTGGCTTCGATATCCGACATGACGCCCCTAATCTAATCTTCCCATGGATTCTCTTCCACATCGACCTCCTTCCGTGTCTTCTTGCTGATCTCAATGTGGTTTCCCTTCTCAAGCTCTTTGGCAGCTTCACGATCTTCTTCGATCAACTCGATTGCTAAAAGGACATCTCCTGCGGCGGCCCCTGCATAGATATTCAAGCGGGCTAGCTCGTTCGGGTCATCTTCACCGAAGCCCATAGCTTTCAGCACTTTGACACAGTCGTCGACGCTTTTGCTTGAAAAAGGCGCCGGAGGAGAGACCCCCGAGCGACCGCGAGGACGAGTGAACGGAGGTGGACAAGGAGAAAGAATCGATGAAGAGCGAGGGATGGAACTGCTGTTTGATGTCGGTGGGAAGAGCACGGCAGCTGGAGGTGGAGCAGGTAGTGTCGTGGGTGATGGGATGGAGAGCCCGTCGGCTTTTGGTGGTGCACCCCTAATAATTTCTGGTCGAGAAGCCTGAGGCAGCTGTGCTTGTGAGGGCGGTGATCCGCTGGTGAGCGAATACATGTGCGGGCCAGAACTTGGCAGCGTCCTATTGAAAGGTCGTGGTGGCCTCGGAGCCGAGACAACAGGTGGTCTTGTCGCAGGGGGCACCGGATGACTGAACGTAGAGGTCGGCTGGAATCGAGAGGTTGGCCAATCAGAGAAGGGGTTCAGCAAGGGATAATAGGGCAAGCTGGAAGTCGCGGTTGTGCTGCGATTGTTCTTCAGATAGTTCTCCCACGAGCTCAACCGCGGGTTCTGGTACGGAGCAGCATCACGTGGCTTGTAACGATCAGTATGATGAAGGGTCTGACTCCGTTGTGGTGCGAAGCCGGGCATTGCTGGGTTGACTCTAGTATTCAGAAAGCCCACCTTGGATGCAGACAGGTCTGGCTGTGATCGCTGGGGACGTGGTTGCAGGACGGGAATGTGTGCGAGAGGATCAAATGGTCCATTGAGTCTCGCCGCAGGATTGGTGCCACTGACTGTCTGAGATTTTCGTGGAAAGATCGGTCCTCGAGAGTATATCATGTCATCGGGACTGCCAGCCCGTTGTGAAAGACCACCACTAAGTGAGCCTCGACTTTCCTGTTGTAGCCACCAAGGAAGATCTTTGGACACCGTACTGTCATCGGCTGTGGTGGCAGACTCTTTATTCTTTTGCTCTTCACGCTTTGGCTCAGGCTGTTGCTCGAGCTTTGGCTCAGGCCAGGCACCAGGCAGTGGAACAGTAGGCCACTTAGGGGCATCCTGTACGCCGGGAGCCTTTTTTCTCTCTCCTAGATCTGCTAGTAGGGAACGGACATGCTCGTTTTCATCTTCAACTGTGGGTTTTTTGTAGATATCGGTCTTCTTGGGAGCCGGCTGGACCGGGGCCCAAGTCGGAGAAACCAAGTGGCTGAAGCTTTGCTTCGATTTGGGAGCAGGTTGAAAGTTTGCAGGGGACATCTCTTCCAATTGTTCAATACTGGGGTAGCGAGCAAAAACCGACATAGGGCTCGAGCTAGGTTGATAATGGCTAGACGATGCAGGCGTGCTTTGCAAACCGCTCACACTGACGGACTTTCGAAGAGACGATAATGGTGGATATCGGGTCAGAAAATCGGACTCGGATGGCGGGGAGTCAAGAATGGAGTTGTCTGTGGGAGGAGCAGGAGCTGCAGTCATGTAACGAGCTGACAAGGGTGGAAACAGAAATTTCGGTTTGGAAGGGAGACTGAGCTGAGGGGGCTGCTGGATGTTGGTCGAACGTTCAGATAAAGGCAGGCTTGACGTCTGAACCTCTGAAGATGAGCTCTGAACCTCTGAAGATGAGCGCTGAATGCTGAGGCCATTAGGCACCACAAGCTCCTTCACCATCTGAAGAGGTTCTGAGGGTGTTGGCTCGACGAAGCTGACTTTTTTTTCAGGCGTCTCAGCACGAGGCTCCCGCTTGTCTTCCTCCCCGGTTTCTTCGGTGGTACTGAAGAGGCAGGAGGGTTGCTGGGGGGTTGAGTCAGTGTTGGCTCCATTAGGAACGTCGACCCCATTGCTTCTGTTCTTTTGTAGTTCCTCGTCCACAAGTGTGGCCAAAAGATCAAGGCCGAATTCCCCGGCCTCTTTCAGAATTTTCTTGAACCCGGACAAAACATTCTCTACAGGGGTCGTGTCGGCCTCTGCAGTTGTTTCTGCAAGCTTTCGTAGTCCGTCTGCTGTGGACTCGAGAAAGTCGGCTAGAGGGCCCAGGTGAGATTCAAGACGGGTGAAGGCACTGACGGGGGCCTTATCCTTCTGCATCGGTGTCTCCCCTTCACCAGAGATAACCGGGTGTGCTGCTGAACGGCGATGACTTGCCCCCTCATTGACCGTGGCAGTGTCCGTGGGCTGCGCTGATTGAGGTGGTCCGGGAGAACTTTTGTTAACCCTTTCCGGGTCGAACATGTTGTCATAATGAAGAGGGAACATGGAGTTGGACTCTGGTGAAGATGCTCTATGTAGAAGGGAAACTCTTGTACTTGAATGTGATGACGACGATGACGCTCGAGGTCGCAGTTTCCGACTGGTGTGTGCTTCATGTTCTCTCCACACTGCCACACTCCCAGTCGTATGCCGGATGTCAAAGATATGCACGAGCGTGTTTTCCTTGGCTTCTCTTGCAGCTTTCGCAGGGGCCTTGCCTAGAATGAGGGAGGGGGTAGGAGCGACCGAAGGAGGTATCGGCTCTTCTAGGCGTTGTTGCAGCTCAAAGGAACTTCCGACAGTGATGAGCTCACCATCGTCGAGGTCGATGTAGGACAGGACGGCATCAGGTTCACTATTAACAGTGCTGTCGTACTGGGAAGCGGTAATCTGAACGATACCTGGTGGTGATTTGGGGCCGTTTAGGTCGCGGATGCCAAAGGCCGGGAGATCGAGATGAGCCATGACGAAGCGAGAAGGCTAAGTTGCGTGGCTATCTCTGAAATAGTAGAAAGGACATAGGACAATGGGATACTTGGTAGGTTAGTGAGAGAGCAGAATAGAGGGGACAGAGAAGTGAGCGTGAAGAACAAGGCTGATGGTCTGAGGTCCAGGCAGCGACCAAAACCAAGTTGCACGGACAAGAGAGAGAGAGTTGATACCCCGCACTGGACTTGCATATTTGAGTACGAGTAGCGCTAACTCGGTCACGCGGATCCGCCAATGACGATTGTTCCTTCCACCATTCGGACTTGGTCTGATTGGGTACCAGCCATGACCCGCATGCATAAGAAGGAGCCTTCCATCTCGACCAACGGGACAATCAGACTTGGCTTCAGCCTACGAGAGGTTCCTCCAGACTTTTGTTGGGAGTGTCACAAGGTAACGACATGCATGGAGGGGCAGAAATTATATTTCTCAAGTTGTGGTCATCATTGCCATGCCACTGTCTGTATATTGCCCCTCATTGAGTACCACGGCATAAGCATGCCTCACTCTGTTTGCGCCCTTGTAGCACAGCTCCCATCGCGCTGTTGTTACATAGAATCTGATGGTGATCCATGTACATGATCATCAACCTAGTGCAAAGATCCCAGCCATCATATCCGCTGCGACGATACCGAGAGGCTTCGGATGCTCGAGTCTTCTGCATATTCTGGTTTGAGGTTGATGTCGACCTCGTTCAACGTTTGAGAACGCATCATGCCATCTCGTAACCCTATCTTTGTAGGAGTAAAGCTCTATACCTGAAACTTTTGCGGACCATTGATATTCTCAGAGAGAGACTGGATATCCAATGTCTGAGGGATCCCTCGGCTGAGCTGAGCCTTAATCTCGTGGCGAAGGGGACCCAACATGAGTGCGAGCTGTGGTGTGTCAAGGTCTGTAATGGCACGGTTTTAGTCGTCTCGATAGGTAGAGTTTTAACGACCGCTGTGGTTCTGCCATTCCATGAAAAGTACAGCTCATGAATATGAGTCCGCGCCTCCGGAGTATGAGATCTGTCCGTATAATTCGGATCTCGGCTGTTTCGCACGATCCAAATGGGTGCTTTTCTTCACACTTGACCTTTCAGTCGGCGTAAGAGTCGTGTCAAAAGTTCCTCACTGCTTGTTCCTCTCCGCCGCCTCTTGCACCTTCAGCCTCTCGACCAACTTCTGCCTCATGAAATCCGTCAGGCCCAGAATCCCATCATTCGTGCATATCCGATACGTTCCACTGGGCTGATACCCCCCATGACCATCGACAAAATTTCCGTGTCCATCGACTTCCACACTGCCAAAGATGTCTTCTGGCTCCGCGATGCGTCCAAAGTCCGGGATGCGTCGCTGGTCGGAGACGTGCAACCAGCCTCCCCGACCTGCGCTGCCGTGGCCGCCCTGGTCACTGGCACCTGAAGAGCCCGTCTGTTGGCGACGAGCCGTGTGCAAGAATGAGGATCCGGATGAAGATATCATCACCGCAGCTTGGGACTGGACCTCCGGGTCAGAAGCGGCATTCTCGCCAATCACTGAATGCAGAATAGGGAGGAACTTGGGGTTCTCGGTGAACGATCGCGGCGTAGGTGGGAGTTGGGAGGTAGTGCCAATGGCTAGTGACCGAATCGGAGGGTCTGTGGGGAGGAGAGACAGGACATGGGCGATAGGGTTTTGAGGATCTTTAAAAACATACTGCGCAATAACTCGAGTTAGCTTCTGTAGCGGGTGAGCTGTACGGGGATACGTAGACCTTACTATATGGGGGTTATTGGACAACGTCGAGACAGTCCGCAGCTGAACAAATAGTCGCGGTGCTCGCCACAGCGTCCGCGTTCCTGTTGCCAAATTCATGGTGGATTGTGGTTACTCGCAAGGCAACCCTAGGACATACGACGTGGTGCTGATGTTGGGTACATGATGGTCTACAAAAATTATTTGCCGGAGCTTGGACGCGGGCTTCAATGACGTCGGGAAGCCGACACAAGTAATAATACTTTAAGCCAGTGGTTTTAGAGCAAAGTCCAGCCTTACGCTTCGGCATCACAGCCGTGCTTCACCAGTCTCAGGACGCTTTCTCCTTCCACGTACATAAATTGATCGAGACACCAGAGCAAGACTCATTTCATTAAAGATATTCAATAATGATCTCCTTCCTGAAACATTTCGCACCCGTCATTTTGAGATCCGATTCGACAGTGGCAGCTTTTCACCATCTCCTTCGGTTTCCCCCCTACTTTTTGGTTGGCATTCCAATCTTTGCAATCTCTTTCCCGTCGACCCAGGTATCGACTTTATTCGGGTAGAAACACAGCATGCCGAGGATGCCGGCACTCTCCTGGGTCGGGTTCTTGTACCACCACGCCACGTCCTTGATTTCGTTGCCGTTGATCACGGCGTTGTAGTAGCTGGCTTCACCTTTGTATGGACATCCCGTGTGCGTGTCGCTCGGCGTGAGATGCTCCCATTTGATCGCCGTGCGAGGCAGGTACCAGCGGGCGGGGAAGTTGGTCTCCCAGAGGGACATGACGCCGCCTTCGGAGCCCGTGTCGGCGAGACACACTCCGTCGATCTCGACGCGCACGTGTCGCCCCGAGGGGAGGATGTCGACTCTGTGATACGGGTCCTTGGGGTGATAGACTACCTGGACTTGCTCCTCGTACCACGCATCGAGGGCCTTGAAGTCGATCTTCACGTAGCCCACCAGCTCAGAGTTGAATGAGTCGGGAACAACGAGCGACGGCACGGATTTGGTGCCCACGCTCAACGTCGACGTCGACGAGTCTATGCCAGAAATCGGTTTGTCCTCTGTGAACTTGGCACTGTCGAGGAAGTCGGACTTGGGGATCCAGTACATGGGATAAAACCCGTTCTCCCACACTAATTTGGCGGCAGTGGTGTCGAAGATGTATTTGCCATTGAGGACTCCTCTGACGCGCTTCTCAGTGCCCACAATCTTCGGTCGGGATTCTGGGTTGGCACTGAAGAGTTTGGAGCCAAGTGCTGCGAGACTGCGAATGTCTTAGAGATTGCATGATCAACGGATAAGTGTGCTTTGCTTACTCGGACATTGTTCTGGTTGAATTGGCAAGTGATCCAGGCGAAAGATGATTGCGGGTCAATTGTATACGTGGAATAGATCGGAACGCCAGTTCGGCAGCTGTCGAGACACTTTGAGATTTGGATGTCGGGAGAAGAAGGTGGCAGTGAGAAGATCGTCCTAGATATACATATACTCGTCGTAGTTGACGTCGACGGTGTCCAGACCAGAGCAGAGCAGAAACCTGTAACGACAATTTTTACTTGCCTGATATCGTAGCAGGTCTAAAGAGGCAAGAAATTGGTGGGTTTAGTTATACGCGCCGTCGACTATGGCCTTGAGACTTGATCACTAATGGTCAGGGAGAGTCCTGGTGGCCCTTAAAATGTGTGCTGACATACTCGTGCTCGGAACCAGGAACTGCATATGGGAATGTCATTAATCTGCGGGGCTTGTCGGCTTGAACTAACCTCCTTGCCCCCGCAGCGCGGACAAACACATGGGACAAGTACTCGGTGCTATTGTCTATGACTGGTGCATACTCGTAAAGACTTGCCAGGGTCCTCTACACTTAAAATCCCGCAGCTTGACTCTGTCGAGTTAGTGGAAAAGAAGATGATGGCATCAAAGCCTCCTTGAGATTCTCTGAACTTTCCTATCCAGGCGAATGGCATCCCTACTACCACGACAGAGGCTCGCTTCTGATCTCTTCAACTGGGATCTATGGGCTTTTGCGTTGACTGGATTCTGTTCCTTGTCGTGCTGAGCTGCGTCTCGGCCAGCAGTCGTCCGAACATGCCCATAATCCCGATGTAGATGTGAAACGGGTGTATCTACCTGTCGGCTTCGATGTAGACACTCAACACTTCTCAAAAAGCGGATGAATGAAGCAGGGCATTCTGTTCTGCAACAAATGCCACCTTTCCCAGCGATAAGCGCCTTCAACACCCGCCCGGTGCATTTGATCACAAGGCTGCACCCCTGTCCGGGGAATGTCACACATTGCCCTGCTGACCTATCGCTGGTAGAACGAGGCATTTCCCAGCGGCCATAGCGACAGATCTTCTCCTTTGTCTGTATATTAGCTCCGCGGTCTTGACTGCACGGAAAATACGGACGAGATGACAAGGTGAATACTGAGCATCCTGCTCCTGAGCAAAATGTCATCAACCGCAGGAGCTGGCGCTCAAGATAGCATCAATTTGTGGCGAGAGGAAGTCGTTTCTGCTCAATGCACATAAGCTGAGATATTCGAGTTGCGGACCTGGCCCGCCAGCTTCAGAAGTTATCACCTGCGTGCGATATTCTGTTCGAGAAGCCATTCAACTAGCAAGCCAATATCTTCCGTCGTTTCCAAAATTCGTACAATTTTGGACCGAATGCGTTCACTCTCGGTGCCTTCTGCGTGAATTCCGCGCAAGTCTCGGACCTCGATTGCTCCACCCGGGCAGATGTTGAGGGACAAGAAGACAAATGGGTGCTTTTGCTCTCTCCTATTCGACTTGCGCAAGGGAATGTATACATCAAGCTTTGCTTTTGAGATATCGGAAAGCACATCCATGTTCACGTCAATCGGCAACGGCAGACCGGGATCCAGCTCACTATGCGAATTAGCGAGGTTGTCGAAGTCATCGAGGTCAGAGCCGGGAGACTTCTTGTTTGTTCGCTTCAAGGGGCGGAGAGTGGTTTCTGAACTCCAGTTGCCCTTGGAAGGGACCTTGCTTGATGCGCCCATCTGTTGATTGTCGCCCTGGTACTCTATCAAACTGCGCAAAATACCCCAAACGACGGCATACTGTCGAATAATAGGCACCACGGCCGCAAATTGTTTCGGATGGGTGAATATCAGTTGTTTCAAAGGATGACACCACAGGGGCGGGGCATGCTGGGAGGATTTCAGGGCGTACGAGTGCCGTCGCAGCCGGCCAGAGCCTTTGTCATCTTCAATGGGCAAGACTCTAATCCATCTTTCTTGTGAAGGGTTTCTGTTGCCTTCAGCGCCGGCACCGACGAAGGTCTTATGCAGCACCGCTTGATATGTTGAAGTCAGCTCTTGCTTGATCTCCACCATAGCAATCTCCACGCTCAGATTGCCCGCTACGTTGAGGGGAAGGTAAACTTCGGGTTCAAGGGTACATTGAAAATGCATATTCAAAACGCGCGACACCATGTCAGTCGGCTTCTCGGTGGCTGCATTATCTGCCTCTGCCTTGGCTAACGGATCTGAACCTGACGAATCTTGTGCAGGGTCTCGCCAGTCCGGCTTCCATGTCTCGTTTTCGACATCGAGTATTGGCTCGTGGCCCTCGACGAGAACTCGGTCAGAGACCCATTGCTTCGTGACGGCAGTCATTGGCAAACCAGACTCGCAAGACACCCGTGCGGTGTAGAGATGATGGGTATTGTCAACCTCACCATTGGCGGCAACCTCAGGCTTTTGGCTTGGTTCCTCGGGGGTGGCCCAGTAGTCCACTGCTAGTCCCAACCAGGGTTTTCGATCCATGACCGGTCTACCAACCGCGCCCTGTTTCAGATTTTGCCTAGGAGTCCGTGCTTTGAATTTTTCTCTTTCAGCATCCCAGATCATTCGGAATGAATTATAGAGATCGGTCACAGCGTTGAAGCAGGGGGCCCCGCTCTCGATTCTATCGAGTTGGCTGAGGTATTGTAGATTGGATGCAAAGGCATCCAATGATCTCCATTGCGGTATTTGGCCGACAGCGTCTAGACTTTGCAGATTACTCTTAATAATCTGGGTGCCTTGTTCTTGGAATTGAGGCTCCTCGTTTTCGGAGGCGCTGTCTGACATGTTGAGCTTGAGACTCACGTCCCTGACGTCGTCCCTGCCGCCAGCTTCGAAGTTGATCTCAAGGTCAACACAATTTCCCGCAATTGTGAGATTGTCATCGTCCCATAGAGTGGTGAACCCTTGCAACTGTCCTATTCTCTCCACCCCTCCACGAGTGATTCCGTGTCCGGCAGCCCGACTCTTGAGTGAATTCAGAACCAGTTCCGCTCTAGCAAGTCGTTCGAGCAACGGGTTGACAGGAGGGGCAGATCTGACGGGTGCGCCCGACAGACTTGAGGTGATACCCAAGCCATCCGCTCCACTTCCCAAAGGTGTAAGTCCTGTAGTCCCCAGGGCGTTGATCAGAGCGGCGGCAGGCGAATTGAGAGCAAGCAGGTCATCATGAACGGCTGTTGCGGCCAGGGGTGTAGAAGAGGGTTGTGAGGAAACACTGATATGGTGTCCGTGCGCTGAGGCTGGAGTCTTGACCGCGGGAGACTTGTAAGCGAGAGGACGATTCGAGTTGCCCGAGGTACCAGGTCGAGGCGAAGCCATGAGCCTGTTCGGAGGCGAGAGCTGTGGTTTCGGCGTGGAGATGTTCTGGGATTTCGTTGGTGTCGCCATGGTTTGTCGGAGACTGACTTCTCATAGTCTCATTTGCCTAGCAGAGCGAGTGCAACAACAGACGACACGGTCTGGGGATGTCTCAGACGCGTGTCGCACCACTTCACTGGCAATTGGAGTAGGCTGGGTTCACATCAAGCTCAGCAGACAACCTGCTGTCGTCTCCCCTCCAAGTCGCCGGTGGCCGAGCATCTCATGGGTGTGATTGAGCCTGAGATGGGCTTCATCTTGTCCGCAGTTTATCCTGGATGCGGGTTGAGGTCACAAGTTCTATTAAGGCAACTCTTCCGACAGTCTACATCATATTCGGCAAAAATAAATGGCACAGTCTGACGAGGAATAGCATCAAGGAGCGACTAGCTATCGACTCAAGGGTAACCTCCTCGGGCATAATGACATCCCTATCCTCGTCGATGATATTAGCTATCTTTCAACTGGCGGGCGCCTCATCGCTATTTATAGTGACTCCCTAAATTTTGAGGAGTTTGTATTTGTATGCTCTCTATCAGCCTGTCCCATTTAGCCTTGTCCACTCAGCCACTGTAGAAACCACCCACACTCAAAAGACGACCCAACAACGCCGGCAGACACACTGCTATGACTTTCGCGATCGTTACCACGTGTCGACCTCTTTTCGAGAATACTGTTGATTTTAGTGTCAAGCCAGAAATCAAGTAGAGATAGACCTTGTTGTCGATTTCCTTGGGTATACGTGCAGCGATATATTTAGTTGTGGAAACTCAGGAGTAGAGAGAGAGAAAATACTGAAAGATATATATCGAACATGAGGAATAGTCTTTCGCAATCGACCATAGGATATGGAATACAGGGCTTCCCGTCCGTTCAGCCGTACTTAAGCCATATGCCGGTTAGCGAGTACCACCGTGGGTGACCAGGTGGGAATCCTAACTGTCGATTGTTTTTGCTTCTCGCATGGCTTCTGCGTTCACAGGTAGGGGATACTTATAATGAGAAAGGTAGAGGAAGGGGAAGCGTTGAATGAGACGGTGGTTATGTAAATTCTTTGAGTTGAGCAAAATGAGACGGATATCTCGTCGTTACACCACATCACAATTACTAGTTCAAGCCATTTCATAACCAGATCCAGTCCCCTCGACAACTGGGATCTTTATGCACCGTTCGTGGCGCCATTAGGGATGCTGTCATGCGAACCCTGGGTTGGTGCTCCATTGGTATTGTTGCTGAATGTCGTAGCCTTGACACCGTTGGCCTGTCTGATGGCAGGATCCGAGCTCATGCCATTATGAGAACCGTTGAACTTCATGTTCTTGATCCCGTCATAACCCTTAATGCCTGTTGATTTCTCCAGGCGCTGAGCGAGGTCCTCACTGACTTCACGGAATATGGCAATTTGTCTCTTCAGAATCTCTTTGTCCGAACAAACTTCCATCTTACCAGTAACGTTGCTGATGAAACGTTGGCGGGCAGGCTCGTCGAAAACTTTCTCCCATAAGGCTCGTGGGCCATTGAAGTCTTCAGGGCGAATCTGCGACAGGAATGTGATAGCATGGCCTTGGAAATGTCCATGAGTCTTGTCATAATCAACGGATCTTTCACGGAATTGAATAGGGTCGATGGATGAGAGATAGTTTGCCCGGCCACCTTGGTTATAGAATGCCATGGGACCATCGCGTTGGAAGTTTCCGTATTTGTAGGCCGTGCGGGCAGCGTTGACGGGAAGTTGTTGGTAATTTGCACCAACACGGTGGCGGTGGGTATCTGGGTAAGAGAAGAGGCGGGACTGCAGCACTGGATCGGCCGAAGGTTCGATACCAGGAGGCATGTGGGAAGGACTGAATGCCACTTGCTCGACTTCGGCAAAATAATTGACGGCATTCTCGTTCAATGTGAATTCACCGACTTTGCGCAGAGGGAATTGTTTCTGAGGCCATACGTGGGTCAAATCAAAGACGTTGATGCCTTGCTTAGCCCAAACTTCTTCGGCTTGTTTGGGAGTCATGGTCTGAATCTCCACTGACCACCTGGGATAGTCGCCGCGGTGGATGGCTTCGTAGAGATCCTTCTGGGCATGGTCTGGAGATTTGGTGGCAGACTCTTCTTGTGTCAGGAATTTGGTTCCCTGCATGGACTTCATGTGAATCTGGCAATAGATCCAATCACCATTCTTCTTAACCAGCTTCAGAGAGTGGCCGGAGTAACCATGCATGAATCGAAACCCGTCGGGAATGCCTCGATCCGAGAAAAGAATCATAACCTGGTGAATTGACTCAGGATTGTTTGACAGATAATCCCAGAACATAGTCGAGTCGTCAGCGTGGGTCAAGTGTGTAGAAGGGTGTCGCTTCTGCGTGTGGATGAAATGGGGGAACTTGGCGGGATCTCTAAGGAAAAACACCGGGGTATTATTGGCGACTAAGTCCCAGTTACCCTCCTCGGTTCTGAACTTGACAGAGAAACCTTGAGGGTCTCGAGCGCAATCGTGGGAACCGGCTTCGCCACCGACGGTGGAAAAGCGAACTGTGACGGGACATCTCTTGCCTTTGGTACTCCAGATGTCGAGGCAAGTCAAGTCATCGGCCGGGTTGGTACACTCAAAGAAACCGTGGGCACCGCTTCCCTTTGCATGAACAACGCGTTCTGGGATTCGCTCTCGATCGAAATGGGAAAGAAGATCGATCAAATGGAAGTCTTGGAGGAGGAGTGGTCCACTCTCCCCTGCGCGTTGAGCTTCGTAGGGATGAGCCATAGGGACACCGTTGCTACGGGATTGTTAGTGGACTGATCGAATAGCTACAGCAAGGAGAGGTTATGTGCACTGACCTGGCGGCGTAGATGGTTTGTTTGGAGTCCATCTGGCGGTCTTTCTCGTAGGAGTTGAACTGATTGGCGACATGCGCCGCGAAAGACGTATCATTTGTTGCCATGTTGAATGATCTGATAGTATCGACAGGAGCTTGAACAATCCTCTGAACTGCTTCCATTAAAATAATACAAGATCATGCGAGGAGTCCTTTGTTATATAATTGCAGTGACACAGTCAGAGGGGGAGGCGGTTAGTAGGTCATCGAAAGATCGGCCCTGAATGGAGTGTATCGGAATAGCTTTGATAGGACAGAGGGCAACAATTGTGGGCGCACGGTGGAGGTCATGAATACCGAAGAAGTGCCTTGAACGAATGAAGCGATCAAAGGGTGCGAGGGTGCAAGGTTCACGAGGGTTGCGAGGGTGCGCATTCGTGTGTCGTGGTGTTCAGTGATGACGTCTACGAAAGCGAAAAACTTGCCTGCGTTGACATGAAATTATCCTTTCTCTCCCTTTGTTGCCTCCCTGCTCCATCACGCGTGCTCCTTCTCCTGCTGATCTATTCAGATCTGCCTTCTGCGCAGAAGATCCTCTCAAGGTCCAGTCGAGATAGAGGATCAAGACCGCCGCTACGCCCGAGGATTGTCAGTTGTCGTTCCACCTTTGGCCAAGCACTCCCCCAACCTGACTTTGCATGCTTGAACATCCCCGCAAAACCAAGCAGTAGTCATCTCTCCCGCCGATATCCGAGACCCTAATGGCCAGTCACAGTGACTGTTTAATCTACTGTTCTCGACTCCGAAAAACCTTCTCGCTCATTGGCGGAATGGCCACGGTCGTTGATGCAGGATGAAAAATATGGATAACTCAGTGGTGACAAATGTGGTAGCTCGCAACGACGCTTGACTTCAAGAGGCTGCTACGCGCGAGCCACGTATTTCTATTTGTCTTGAGATTTGATTTGATTCTCGCTCACGCGTTTCTGGAAATCGACACCTTCCCAAAATTCTATACCTGATCCTGAGTAATCAACCCCATCCTGCTGGCTACAGATGAAGAGTGGAATGATATCTGTCGTCTGGCTTATGCAGAGGCTAGTGGTCCGCTGTCTCTCTGGGATACTCGGGATCATGTTGATGTAGCAGGTGCAGAACACTCGATCTATTTAAGTGCTGACTGGAGTCAGGGTTTCGGGGTGGAATATAGAGGCGCTAATGAATTCAGTCCTGATGTCGTTGATGGCGAAGCGAAGGGATTTATGCTGTGGTCCGATGTCACCCTCAGGTGGGAGCAACGGAGGTGCAATCTTCCTCTCAATGATTGAAGTTTCAGTACCTTGGGTGAGATTTGCAATGATGATATAGTTTCGTCGAGATCGGTGAACCACAGCAAAGGGCCACAAATATTATCATGTAGCTGCTCGGGACAGAGACAAATAAGAGAAAGAACGGACGGAACATTTTGTTAGAGGGGAAGAGATACCCACTTTCAAGATACATGAGACGATCACAAGGAGACTTATCACAGCCTCGGCGGGCTCACTGCACTTACTACTAGTACACAAACCACTAATGCTAAAATATCTAATATTGGATGTCACCGAGAAACAGCTCGACAGATTGTAGTCGATAAGGATCTCTTTTCTATCCTGTCGGGAAAATTAACAAAACTCATTTCATCGGTCAGTTTTCAGAAGAAAAAAAACACCCAGCATCATGGTCGCTAAGATCGCCATTTCCTGTCAACACTGCAAAACCCGTTTTCGTCAGGAGAATTTGCAGAAAACAGAGTTCGAGTTGTGGTCGATAAGACAGGCCTTTCCCGCCACACCGGGAAACCTGTAAAACTCGTTTCGCCAGGAGATTTCCCAGAAAATGAGCGAACTCTCTTTGTATTTCAGCCATAGTCTTCTATGTGACTACGTCTCTTCAGCGTTGTGCCGTCAATACAGCCATGGCCGCCAGCGGCTCCGAATACGAGTCAAGCATTGAGAGTAAAATGTCTGCCGAGTATCCTCTGTCCCCAGCATCCTTCTGGAGATTCTTCTGAGAAAAGCCTTTTGACCTTGAATTATTAGATTGGGGACGCATGGTCCGAGGCTTGGGGAGAGAAAAAAAAATTGGCACAGTTTGACAGGAAGTAGCTGCCCCCCAGAACTGAGGTAGTCGCTTGATAGCGAATGAGGCCCGTGCTAGATCAAATATAGTTAATATTGTCAATGAGAATAGGGGGTGCCACCAGTGCTATTACGCCTAATGATAATCATCTTCAAGTTGATGGTGAATCGCTCCTCATTGCTATTTCTTGTCAGACTACAATATGCCACCTATTTTTGACATCGGCTCAGTCTGAGGCAGGCCACATGGTTCTCAAAGTGCAGGCCATTTTCCAGTGCCAGCTTCAGAGACCCCAGCGTCAGCTGTCCCCAGAGACGAACATGTCGTTATTCACCCTAATTGATCAATCCCCTCTTGTGCAACGGAAACATGTTCACATTTAATTCCGAAGTGTCGCAAAACATTTTCCGATGCCACCCCTTTCCGCCTCCGACGATACGACCACGAGCTTAAAGGGACATCGATGAGCCTTTCCGTTACGGAAACGAAAGGCCAAGGTCTTCTGGACGGGGTTGCTGAGCATCGGACGCGAAGGCGAACAGTGAGACAGATGTTCAAGAGCGAAAATAAGGCTCGGATCCGAGCGACACTGGCAGACTGGCCACCGGAGGAAACTGGATGAACTGGATGAAGATGCAAGAGGTGGCACGGTCAAACACGGCGTTTCGACATCGGCCTCTCTCCCACAATCCCAAGCTTTTCCGTCCTCCCATTTCCCCCACCATTCTCGCCGTGTCGGCACTTGGCCAAACCTTCGTGGGGGAATTTTCCTGAGGGGCAGGCGAAATCTCCCCGACAAACGGACCGACTCCCACTCAACTATGACATTTGTTTGGATTGAGGAGGGGGACGCACCGCCTTCAAACACCGTGGGGCCCTTGGGATGACCGTGTGGTGGTGGTTTGTGAGCAGAGGTTGTAGGTCGCGCAATTGAAGGCCTTTCTCTCTACTTCCTCTGGGCTTTTTTTTGTTGTTTCTCTCACCTTGGTTGTTCTGGTCTTCCCTCAGGAATTATACACCATTTCTGCTCCAACATCCCCGTTTGTTCGACCCTTTCGTGTCTCTTGTTTCTGCATTTAGAGGGAAAACCCCTCAAAAAGAAGTCAGTACCAAAACAAACAAACATGGGCAAAGCAACACACATCATCCGCTTCGTTGCGAGCGAGGACAACCGCATCCACCTGGGCCAGCTGGTCGATACCTCTCGAGACATTGGCGTGGACAGCGTCGAAGGCAAGGAAATCAAGGCCTATCTGATCAACGGCACCATCTTCGCGCCCGAGGTCACGGAGCATGTCTACACGGTCAAGCAGCTGCTGAGCCCCGTGTCGCCCGAGGACTGCAACTACATCCGGTGTCTGGGCTTGAACTACATGGATCACGCCAATGTCGGTTCCCTTCCCTCTTGTTCTCAATGTGTCAGCGTGTGGCAGGCATGAGAGATCTTAGTCCTCTCTTGCACTTCAGCCCTGGACAACTTTTTGGAGAGAGATGTACTGACAAGTGGAATGTTGGGGGAATGTACAGGAAGCAAACATGGCGCTCCCCAAGGCTCCCATCCTCTTCACCAAGCCGCGCACCGCGCTGGCCGACCCCTACCCGGCCGTGATCCCCATCCCCAAAGCCGCGCAGGATGGCACCTCGGACTACGAGGCCGAGCTGTGCGTGGTGATTGGTAAGACTGGGCGAGACATCCCCGAGGACAAGGCCCTCGACTACGTGCTGGGATATACCTGCAGCAACGACGTCTCGGCGCGGACCATGCAGATGTTGACCACCCAATGGTCCTTCTCTAAGGGGTTGGATGGAAGCTGTCCGCTGGGACCCGTGCTGGTGACCAAGGACGCGATCGCCGACCCGCAGAGCCTGAAGATCAAAGCGATATACAACGGACAGGTCGTGCAGGACGGGAACACAAAGTATGTTTCGAGAACCCCCTTTCCCCTCTAGGCGTCCTGTTTTTTCACGCTATGATATTGTATTGTTTCGTCTTGGACTCTTGCTGACACGTCCCCCCCGCGCTGCGAACCTCACAGAGACATGATCTTCCCCATCGCCAAGCAGATCAGCTACCTCTCGCAAGGCACGACGCTGGAAGCCGGCACCATCTTCCTGACCGGCACGCCCGCGGGCATTGGCTTCTTCCGCAACCCGCGCGTGGTCCTCGAGCACGGCGGCGACATCCGCGTCGAGATCGAGAAGATTGGCACCCTGGTCAACAAGGTGCGGTATGAGGAGTGGTGAGGGCGGGTGGGGAGTCGCTGCTCCTGCTGGCGTGGGCCTGGGGTGCATGTGTAAGACTCGTTTGAAGTATAAAGTATACACTTACTATAAGGGCGTGTCAGTTGGTCCTGCGTCGGCGCTTTCACATCTAACTCATCAATCTAGCCCTACCCATATATTTATATCTATATGCACGGGGTCGAGATGAGGGTTTGAAGCAAAGAGACCGGACAAACGAGATTAGACATATACACATATATATACCATTGTATGTATATAAAGGTCCTGACTGACTGATTTTCCCTGATTTGTCCTGTCCCGTCCCGTGCAAACTGTGCAAACTGTGCCTGGTTGTAGTCTACTCGACGAGTCGGTAGCCATGAGAATAAAAAAATCCAGATAAAAGGTAGTTATATGCTATATCCCCGTGCGGTACAGAGATACTGTATATGTATGCATGTGAGTGTTTTTCAAAGAATGAGGGACGTGTAAGATGCACCTCTTGCCTGGCTTGGTTTCTTTCCTACAGAGGTGCGAAATTGTCGGGCTTTCCTATCTATGTCCGTGTGTGGCCGTGTTTGGCCGTGTATGGCTACTCACATACACAAGGACCTTGTAGAAAGGCCTAGTCTTGAGTAGTACATATGGATCCAGATCCAGGTCCAAGACCTAGATATAGAAGGGGAGAGAGGACGTGAGACTACGAGAAATAGTGTACATAAAAGCATAGCACGATAGCCAGAACGGACATGTTGAGCTGGCTGGACAAGATATAGATATAGGTAGATACGTGAATAGAAATCCGCCGCCGCCGCCGCCATCACCACTACCCGCCTAGGTGCATATATTATCAATGATGTTCATTGGCTCTTCCCTTTCACCTTCCATCCTATCGGTTTCCTCAGGGAAGTGCATGTCATAACATGTACATACAGTGAACGACTCTTCTTCCTTCTCCTCATATTGGATATTTCATAAAGTTTCCTGTAATCATCACAGACACTCTTTCCTCATATCTTTGTTTCTCATTGCTTCTCGCTGTCGCTCTTTCTCGCCTGCACCGTTCACTCACTCGTCGAGATTTTCGACACGTTACCCACCCCTTGAAAGTGCCGTGTGCGTCGTGTTTGTCACAACACAAAAGTCCAGCATTCTGTCTTGGGCTTTTATTCCAAGAATGTCTGCGGCACCTCGGGTCCCCAAACGGCCAAGCCCTCGTGGGCCGCGGGCCCGTAGCCGACGGGGGTGTCCTCGTTGACGAGGTCGCCGTCGGCGTAGTGCTCAACCATGAAACCCGTGACGTCCCACCAATAGTCGAAGATCTGGGAGCCGAGGATGTGGCGGCCGACGCCCCAGACGGGCTCATACCCCTTCTCGGCGAGCCACTGGTGGCCCAGGGCCTGGGTGTCGAAATCGTGCACCTCGAACGACGAGTGGTGCACGTGCTTCTCCTTGCCCGGGACGGTGGTGGTCATGAAGAAGGTGTGGTGGTCGACGCACTCTTGGCCGCGGTCGATCGAGGCGAACAGGGCCACTTCCTTGCGTGCCGGTTTGCCCGTGGCCGGGTCGATCGAGTCCAGCGGCACGTACAGGATGTCGCTCGGGTAGATGTTGAAGTGCCGCGTGTACCAGTCCATCTGGACGGCAAAGTTGTCGACATTGATGCCGAAATGACCCAGCTGTGAGCAAGAACAAAGATGTCAGCTAAGAAGCTTCGATGGATTGCGTAGAAAAATGTTCATGGGTGTGTAAAGGAACTTACCTTGTGGACGGCGGCCGGTCCAGGTTCAAATCTCTGGAAAGCCTTCGACCGGGGCTTATCCGTCTCGTCGTTCAGCACCAATTTCACGGGCTTGGCCCTCTCTTCCTTGACCTCTGCCTGTCCATAGACAAAGCTCACGGGGAAGCCCTCGGGATCGGACAGTGTGACGATATATCCGCCTCCGGGGGCGTCGGTCATCTCCTCGATGCCGTTGGTGAGGACGGTGCTGCCGGGCACCTTCAACGCCTTTTCGAGTTCCTCCTTGGACTCTACCTCAAAGACACCGCCCAGGAATTTCTTGGGTCCCTGACGGGCGTAGTAGACGTATTGGTCCGGGCCGTAGCCGCGGAACCAGCGTTCGTTTTCGCCTTTCTTGACCACATGCATGCCAAAGTCTGGGAGCGAGGCAGAGTCAGTAAGGTTTGTCAAATATAGACATTAGTAGGAGGACAACCACGTAGCCGCGGGTGCCCCCGAGTCATTCTCGTCATCTCTCTACTTGGGAGAGGAAGGACTGACCTCTCAAGAAAGTTGTGATCTTGTTCAGATCGGGATGCTGGTACCGCATGTGGCTCAGCTTGGTGATCCGGACCTGCTTGGAGAGGTCGATGCCGCGCTTCTTCTGCCATTCGCGTTTGCTCTCCGAGTCTGGCCCTATGGCATCGACATCGCGAAGAGAGGAACCACGATTAGGGCTCGGTCCACGAGAGATGGCGCCGTTGGTGGATGTTTGCTAGACGAAACAGGCAGGGGTTAGGATCTGATAAGCCCGAGAGGGGACGATGATGGTGACGAGACTCTTGTTTTCTCCCTTACCTTGTCACCGTTCTTCAACGCATCCTCGGTGATGTTGTGCTTGAGTTCGTCGAGTTTGTTCATTGTGGCGGCCTGGGGAGTTTCTTTCTTGCCGGTGCCTCAAAAGGTGGGAGGGAGTACGGCGCAGAGCGGGGTCCTTCAGCGCGAACTAATCCGTGGTTCCACTGCTGTTTAGACGTCTCGCCGTGTAACTGTGCAAGTCGTCAACGAAGGACGGCGGACTGCCAAATCGACCTCGAGTGAGCACCAAGTCAAGGCGTGAGGACTGGTTGGAGTCGAAGGGTCAGACGCTTGGAAGGTGTTATACAGGTATCACAAAGTAACGCACAGGGAGAAGAGGTGGTTTTGAGAAAAGGCTGGTCGTTGAAGCCTGTTATGTTGCGCAGCGACTTAAAATGATGAACTTGGGGCCACGACGACAACAAAAACATGCCATCATCATAACCACAACCACCACCACTTATCACCACCATTATTTAACCACACCCAAAAGAAAACTACCCCACAATGTCCGCGAAGATAGTCCGCCCGGTAAGAAGGAAAAACCCAACTAAGAGGGTATCGAGCCCACGCGGTCCATGGAGCAGAAAAAGTGCAACAAAACAGACTCGGAGGGTCCTGATGAGCCCCATCATCCCCCCCGGAGCCATCGAGCCACCGCGAGCCACCAAAGTTCATCCAAGCCACCAAAGCTGATCTCCAAGGCCGCCCAATCAGGCATATTCAGAGCGAGCTGGACTGTTGTCTGTGTGGCACATGGCTGTTCGACATGGGCAAAAACCAAGGGTCCCCCAATTCACCGTCCAAGACCGTCCCCGCATCGCCCGCTGTTCGATCAACTCTGCTTCGTACCTAGTACATGAATCGAAACTCTCGAGTCCCCCACCCTCGTGCTCTTGCTCCTGTCGGGATTTCCCCCAAACGGTTTTAAGGCCTGGCAGGGCTGGTTAGCTAGCTAGCTGGACGAATGTTTGAACTACAAGAATATCAGGAATCAGTCAGCATGCGCGGTCCTGATTCCGTGGGCCGACAAGAAAGATTCAGTTCGCTGAGCGGGAAGGGTCTTCGAAGTGTCTCGCTCGTACGAACGCAAAAAAAGTGCCCCACGATCTGCCGAAATTGTAGCGACAACCATCAATGTGGGGTCAATTCTCCATGACATGGATGGTCCTGGGCGGGTGGGACAGGCAGAGCAGACCTACAAGTATGAGGAGTAGGAGGATGAGGAGGAGGATGATGGGAACGAGTAAGCCTCTCCCAGACATTCTGAGTCTGACATGACAGGCGTCCTTGCTTAAGAGGATAGGAAAGGCAATTACTACATGTGTCTGGGCACCTCATGGCAGTTGGATAAAGATGTTGATCTGACCATCACCAACCAATGCTACAGCCTTATACCACGCCACATGCCTCGCACCACACACCACCATTACCTTGTCTAGCATGACACTGGCACACATGCCCTGCACAGGACACAGTGACTCGCATTTACTTTGGCATCAATTCAGTGGATCTTTTTTATTGTCTTGCATACACATTACATATTATCATCATGTTCCCCATCCCTCATCTCCTGCGTCCACATCCCCACATCACTTTATTGCTGCTCAACGTGACGCTGACTCTGACCTACTTAGTAGCTCGTACTCTGCAGTGTCGTGAATGGGCCAACTGTTCCCAGGCTCGGGATCCGACCCAACAAAAATTCTAGCATTCTGTATGCCGCAGATGGAGCGTATTGCGGGATCATGTGTCCAGACAACTCAACCGTCGCCAGTGTCAATCCTCGTTCGGTATGCCATTTGCCCATAAAACCCGATCCAGCAGTCGACCCCAGTTCGAAGTCGAATTCAGTGTAGTATGGGACATACATGTCACCAAAACGTGAGGGGGGTGCCGAGAACCCCTGAGCACCATTCCACGTCATGTTCTGAATCGCAAGCAAAGTACCGTTGTACAGCAGGATCATGTCGAGAATACCGTGACCAATGATGACCCTGTCCGCACTTTCAATAACCCCGGGCAGGACGCTCAGCGCCGACGGCAGCGAGTTATCCGTGTTGTTGACAAATACATCCACATTGGTGCACTCCATCCACTCTTGACGAGGAGCGTTGATGGCCTTCTGCACGTCACTGCGGTTAAAGTAGATCGAGGCTCCTTGAGGGACGTAGTCGAACGACCCGGGGAAACCAAGCACGTCCCACAGCAGTGGACATGTCGTCGCTACTTGGTAGATGTCGAAACACGGGTTGATGGCTGACGCTGCGAAGAAGACCGCGTCAAAGGTATCGCACGAGTCATCGCTGAGATCGGCGTTCGGTGGCGTGGGCAAGGGTCCCTTGGGAGGGAACACCAGATTCTCCTCCATGAAGGCGGTGTACCCGCAAGCGTCCGACATGTTATGCAGTTGCTGGACAAAACTGGCATTGAGATCGAGAAGCGGTAGCCAATAGTCGACAAATGCTGTGACCGGAATGTGTTCTTGCACCACGTCATAACTCAAGCTGGGGTCGTAGATCATGATCGAGCTGATGTTGTAGAATTCAGTGTCGTTCGCATTGAACATGGCGTCGGCAATATAAGGCACGTAGTACCCTGCATAGGATTCGCCTGCGATGTAGACGGTGTAGCCCTGCATTGAGAAAAGCTCGACGAAGTTCTTGAAGAAGCCAAGGAACTGCGAAGCCACGTCTGCCTCTGACGTTGCTGTTGGGGTGCCCTGACTGAAGCCGGTGCCAACAGGTTCTATACCAAATTAGCTCACTGCCCCAATGTCGATCGCCGTTGTGAAAACTCACGCTCAACCCACACCACGTTTGTCAGATTTGTCCACGACCATTGGTTGCGCACTGGCTTGAATGTGCCATATTGCCAGAGGAACGGTCCGTTCTCTAGCGACATCTGTTAAGCGGAGCCCTTTTCCACCAGGGTCCCAATTCCACTGACCTTGCAGGAAGCCTTCCAAGGAGCTGCACCCAGGACCGCCATTCAACCAAATCAGGATCTCATTGGTCGCATTCGGGTTCGACGAAGGGAAAAACCAAAAGTACAGCTCCGAAGCATTCTTTTCGCTGGAGATAGGCAAGAGGCCAGCATAGGATTCGCCCACGTCAAAATCCACGTCAGGGATTCCGGTGCCATTGACCGCATACTCTGTGCCTGGTCAGCCATGATCCTACAATCGCATGAATGGGGAAACGAACTTTTGGTGGCATTGTTCAAGAACTTGTGCGGCGCTGCTCGCTTCTCGAGTTCTGGCACAACAGGGTGCGCGTGAGGTGCTGGAGCTCGCTTGAGCTGTGGGAGCTTCTTGCCCACATGCTGAGCGCTTCTACGTGCCGAAGTGAGGGAAACGAGGCCCAAAGCCAGAGCAATGATGGAGAACTTCATGTTGCCTGGCAGATGGAGAGTTTGAGAGGCGCACCAAAACTTGCACGACAGCACCGGGAGGGGGGACCAAGGCAAATAAAGGAAAATCTCAAATAGCCCTCAGAGCTTCCCCCTCCATCCAAAGCTGGGATGATTCCCACTGTGAGCCATGATGAAAGCTGTCCCCAGTGGTCCAGGGTACCTATCTCCACCTCGTGGTAGCATCCATGTCATCCGAGGCGACACAAAATGGTGATTGAACGATAACAAGATCCTGCAGCTCCCCGAGGAACCGGTCTACGGTCAAAGCCGTAGCAAGGTTGTGCCTTCAGAGAGGCGTGTGGGAAGCGACATTGTAACGCTGATTGAGAGGCGCCCCTGCAGAAGCAGCAGTTAAAGGCTCAGTCTATGACGTGGAAGGGAAGAGAATCGGGGGAGGGCGGCGAGGAGGTAGGAATATGCTGGACGGCTGGAGACGATCTTGGGGAAGGATTGGTCTATCGCCATTGATGATTCGTCCACAGCTTGATCGTGTGCCTGCTAACGAGCTGATAACGTTGTCCTTGCTACCAGCATGTAACCTACCGAGTAAGGTCTTCTCCACCAGAGCTTTCGACAAGGGCTCAGTTGGCCAACAATGTTCTGCCGTTGATTTGACCACGATCGACATTGAATCCATCAGACAAAGGTACCTCATACACATCGACTAGTTAAATTGACAAAGCGAACGCGACGAGATGAATCAATTCAATACACAAACCGAAGTAGCCAAAGGGATGGACGAGGTTCAAAGGACAATTTGGTGGAGTGATACGCAATAATTTGGACGGTGGCCAGTGAAGGTGCAAATCGGCAGAGGCCGAGCGCAGGCAGGCGACGACCTCCACTTTCTTAGCCCAACTAAATCCCTGACAAGGTAGTTAGTTGCCCCTAGTGGCAAATTCTTAGCTGGCCTTAGGCGGTGCTTATGACCACTTAACTACCTGGGCAGAGCTATTTAGAGCTGGGTTCAACCCCTCATCCCGCCACCTACTTGCTTCCAGGCTTCGAGAAAAGCTTGTTCCCCCAGTGTCACCGTCCCATCTCCCTCCAGGCAGTAACTTCATATGGCAGGTCAGTGGCACGATACGAGGATCCCATCCAACTGCCTTCGAGTTGCTAAGATAGCAAATTCTCCGGAACTGCCGCTGCACTTTCATTCTACTTGTACGAGTACGCTCAAAGCGACATCTTCCTACCCCTGGCATTCTCGTACTCGAGATGGGCAGCAGTTATAAGTAAGCAAGGCTGGTGTTCTGAAAGGCATAGCAAGGCTCAAGCCCGAGTCCCCTCATTGGACCAGCTAGGCAAGATCAACCCCTGGTGGCTGTTCAAGGCTGGCCGTGTGGCTGGCTGAAAAGCACACCATGATCACCTCCAACGCAGGTACTTGGTACTCGTGGGTGAACATCTGCGTAGATACGAGGTACACAGCCTTGCCTGCCCTGGTCCAATATCATCCCTCGTTTATCCTGGCAAGGCACATCCATCACCTCTCGGGTCACTTCCACCACTATACACCACGAGACCGGTGTCCTCGTCAACGTGTCTCCGAATAATCTGTCCTCGACCGAATTTCGCTCGGTGGAATCCCTGAAGAACCTCGACATCGTGCCCCATCTTCTTCAATGTCTTGACCACTGCCTCATCAATGCCTTCTTCTAGGTACACGGTTCCTGCGTGTGTATCACCTTCCTTGGGCACGCTCGCTTCAATGCATATTCGAGGGGCGTCCAGGGCTTGTTGCGGATTCATGCCAAAGACTTCCATATTGAGAAGCACTTGGAGGTGGCCTTGCGGCTGCATAAAGCCGCCCATCACGCCGTATACCGAGTGCAGTTCTCGTTCTTCCTCTTTTCCGTGGGTGATCATCCCTGGAATGATTGTGTGGTAAGGCCTCTTTCCGCCCTGGTAGATATTTGGATGCTCTGGTGGGCCAAGATCAAAGTTCGACCCTCGATTTTGGAGGGTAAACCCGCAGCCCTGGGGGATGATGGAAGATCCAAATCCTTCGTAATTGGAGTTGATGAAGCTCATGCCATTGCCTTCCTTGTCCGCTACGGCGAAATACACGGTGTCGCTATGATTCTGGGCTGGGCTGGGTCCGGGCTGTCCATTGCTGTAAATACCAGCCTTGTCTTTGTTGAACAGCTTGGCCCGTTCGGCTAGGTATGGTCGCGAGATCATGTCTGCTGGCTTTATCGGCATAAATTCTGGGTCCGTTACCCACCATCGAGCGTCAGCAAACGCTATTCGAAGTGCCTCAATCACGGCATGCAAGTGTGCAGCACTATTGTGGTCCTCCTGCGCAAACGTGGGAATCTGTCTCGTCTGCTCGAGCTCTTCCAGGATGCCGAGCGCCATGAGAGCAACGATTCCCTGTCCGTTGGGCGGGTGCTCCCACAGTTCGACAAAATGGTCATCGGGTGAACCATTCGTCACTCTTTGAGGTCCCATCTTCTTGACATTCTGGGCGTTGAATCTCAGCGAGATAGGTTCGGTCTCTTGGGGCCCCCGGTTCATGTGGTCCTCCAGGTCTGACAGTTCCATGTGGCCTCCTGAAGACTTCAAGACGTCAACAATGGCCTGAGCGATTCTCCCAGTATAAAACCCTTTCTTTCCTTCTGTCGCCAAGGCTCTGAACGTCTTTGCAAGGTTTGGATTCTTCATGATCTCGCCAGCCCGAGGAGCCCGAACGAAATCTTCCGAGTGCTTGTCTCTTTTGAGCATCTCGCGGTAGTTCGGGGACGCACGCCTAAGATCTTCTTCACCTTCGTGCCACTGCGCACCGTATCAGCGTTGAGCTTCAAAGGTATGATGGAGTTCAGACAATACTCACCCACATGGCAGACAGCTCGCTGACAGGAAAGCCATTTTCTCCCAGCTCGATTGCTGGAGTCAGGATCTGCTCCAAGCTCAATTTCCCGCTCCCGAACTTCTCAATTGCATCGACCCATCCTCCAGGCGCCCCAGGAACCGTGACGGACAGTGCACTGAGGACGGGAATCTTGCCATTTTGCGACGAGGACAAACCCAGCTCTTTCCTCACTTGTTCGAGGGTGGTATTTTTCGGGCTGCGCCCTGAGCCGTTGAGAGCATGAACCTTCTTTGTCTTTGCGTCGAAGAAAAGGCAGAACATGTCTCCTCCGATACCGGTCGAGGTGGGCTCCGTCATGTTGAGCGCAGCAGCTGGTGGACGGTTAGACGCAATTCGAGCAGGAGGAAGCAGATACTTGACAGACCGACTGCGACGGCTGCATCCTGATGGCCTCGTTAGTTTGTACTGTGCCCATTGGCTTTTTCCTCTGGGTGTGTCTACTTACAGCGGCATTCCCTCCCATCTTCAAAATTCTTTGCCCTGCCTCCGCCGCCAATGGCTGTGAGCATGCCACCATTCCCTGTGTGCTGTGGACCACGCTTCTCCTGCTCGGGAATTTCATAAACATTGCAGTATTACCAGGGAAGATGGCTTGCGCCTTCATGTCTTTGCTGGTTGAACCCATTGTGGTAAATCGTCTGGGGACGTAGGAGAGACAGAGCCTGCGAGGTGGTGCTGTTAGCTGAACAAGAGAGCCGCGAATTGCGCGGCGGACGGGTCCTGGAGATCAGCAATTTAGAACGGATCAGGATGAGAATGAGCAATGATAAGGAAACCAAGTATACTTGACCTCCTGCTGCGTGGAGTCAATGTTTCTTCCAGGTCATTTGGAGGGGCCTTCGTTTTGCCGGAACA
Source organism: Fonsecaea monophora (assembly GCF_001642475.1). Lineage (NCBI taxonomy): Eukaryota > Fungi > Ascomycota > Eurotiomycetes > Chaetothyriales > Herpotrichiellaceae > Fonsecaea > Fonsecaea monophora. Next base: position 62,108 of record NW_019174074.1, read on the forward strand.
GTAGTAAATAAAATCGCATCATGCCGGCTGCCCCTCCCATGACGTGGAGAAACGCGAAAACGGCCTGTGTTCCTGTGTCCAAACATGAGGGGCGAACAACACCGAAACAAGCAAACCTTACTTGCCGCACACCCCTCTAAGCTTGGGCTCCTTTCGGCAGGTCGTTCTGGTGTCGCAGCCCATCAGGACTTCTCCGTCGATGGAGGCATCGGTCGCTCCCCGAAACGGCGACGACGACGGCGAAGTTGGCCGGCCGGGAATTCAGCGTCCATGGTTTCAAAGAAGGAAAATTGCTCATTCATAGACTACCATCTCCGTCCATGGGCTAATCCTAACACATTAGGCACTAGTTATACAAAGAATTGGCCGTGAGACCAATCCGCCGCCCGGCACATATGAGATCCTCCTAAAACGAGTGCTCCGGTCCCCACCATTTTCCTTGATCCCTGGTATCCTGCCATGTACTGTCGACGATGTATATTCCAATCACTCTCAGCTTCGAGGCCCCAAGCATGTCTCGGACGCCCGATATCAGGCACCGACCCTCTCTCCTCGCCAGATCTCCCTGACAGTCGTGTGCTCCACAAGTGTATTGATTGCTTTGCCCAAGATTCCGAACCTTGGAGGTGTGCGAGGCTCAGGATGGTAATGGCGATCCCTCCTTGAGCTTGCGTGTCTCGATGACTTTCCCCGGTCCTCTGTAACGTCGTCCTTGTCATCTCGCTCTCGATCCGAAGCATCTTCGCGAGACCTGTGGTGTCTATGTTCGCGGTGCTCGTGATGACGACTCCTCGTTCTCTCTCGTGATCTGTCGCCTGAAAAGTCGGTATCGTTCACCTTGATCATCAGCAGAGGTCTGGTATCGCTCTCGCCTGTGGCCATCCTCTTCAAAATGACAGGAATCGGTACCACCGGAGAACCACCACCAGAATGAGTTCCTGCGCTGCTGGGCCGCCTCGTTCTCCTAGGCTCACTGCTGCTTTCGGTGGCAGCATCTCGAGATGACTCTGGTGCTTTCTCCTTCTCCTTGCTCCTCCTCTTCATGGCGGCGTCTGTTCCTTCAGCCTCCGATCTTCGCCTTTCCTTTTCTTCGTGGCGTCTACGCCTTCTCTCTTCCTTGGCACCTTCTTCCTCGGCCTGGCGTCGACTTTGACCATCCCTTGTGACAGGCCGCTCACCTTCATGCCGAGCTCTCCTGGCTCTCCTCCTCTCTGCTCTTTCACGCTCCTCCTCAGGTGAACGGTCGTGTCGGCTATGCTCTTTATCTTTGGCTTGTCTTTTGATTTGCCTCGCGAATGCGTTGTCGAATAGTCCTGCTTCGCCTCTGGATCTCTCAAGCTTCCCTCTATGGCCGTGCAATTGATCTTTCGAACTGTGTCCGCGTTTTTCATGAGACTTCCTTCGTCTTTCCTTTGAACTCTTGGACGCTTCCGATGCCATAAGGCCACCCGCCGCACCAACGACTGCGCCAATAGCAGCTGCTTCAAGCGGGGACATCGATCCCTCCACGCCTGGGATTTCTTTCTCTTCAGCAGCTGGTTCAACTTCTTCTTCGTGTCCAGCCTCCTCCGCTGCAGGCTCCTCGTCAACTGTGGCATCGTTATCGGCTGTTTCTTCTGGTGCAGCAATTGATGCCCCGGGCTCTTCAGAGGCTGCTTCGGTCACTGGATCCTCAGCAACTTCTTCGACGGGTGCCTCTTCGGGAGCTTCTTCAGACGCCGGCTCATCCCCGGCTTCATCTGTAGGTTCTTCAGGTGTAGGCTCTCCTGCCGTCTCTGCCGCGGTTGCCTCAACCACAGGGTCTTCGGGGGCTGCTTCATCAACTGGGTCATCAGCCTCTTCGGGTACCTCAGCAACCTCTTCTGGAGGCTCTTCGGGAGCATCCTCGAGAGTTTTAACGGTCTCCTCGGGTGCCTCAGTAACCTCTTCTGGAGGCTCTTCGGGGGCTCCTTCATCAGCTGGGTTATCAGCCTCTTCGGGACTTTCCTCAGGAGCTTCAACAGTCTCTTCGGGTACCTCAGCAACCTCTTCTGGAGCCTCTTCTGGAGCCTCTTCGGGAGCTTCCCCGAGAGCATTAACGGTCTCCTCGGGTGCCTCAGCAACCTCTTCTGGAGCCTCTTCGGGAGCTTCCTCAGGAGCTTCAACAGTCTCTTCGGGTACCTCAGCAACCTCTTCTGGAGCCTCTTCTGGAGCCTCTTCGGGAGCTTCCCCGAGAGCATTAACAGTCTCCTCGGGCGCCTCAGCAACCTCTTCTGGAATCTCTTCAGAAGTCTTTTCTGTTGGATCCTCTTCTGCAGCCTCTTCAGTAACCTCTTCAGGAGTCTCTTCAGGAATATCAGCAGCCTCTTCAGGAGTCTCCTCGGGAGCTTTAGGGGCTTCTTCAGCAACCTCAGGGCCCTCAGCAGTCTCTTCAGGAGTATTTTCCGCTGGAGCTTCGTCTGCTGCAGCCTCTTCTGCCGGGGTCTCTTCTGCCGGGGTCTCTGCTGCCGGGGTCTCTGCTGCCGGGGTATCTTCTGCCGGGGTCTCGGCGGCCGGGGTCGGTTCTGGCGGGGACTCGGCGGTTGGGGTGGATGCGGAGGGGGTGTCTGCGTCGGGGGCGGATACAGAGGAGGAGCATGGGGCTAGGGCGG